>NC_073272.2:143975000-144280000 GCF_029289425.2 Pan paniscus
TATATGCAATTTTGAGTTTTACTTTCCCTTCATAAGTATTTTCTAAGTGAAGGGTCTGCAAACTCTTTCTATAAAAGGCCATATAGTAGATATTGTATGCTTTACAATTATGTACTCTGTCATAACTACTCACCTCTACCTTTTGTCACACAAAAGCAGCCATACAAGATACATAAAGGAATGGCATTTGTGTGTTCCAATAAAATTATGTTTACAAAAACCGGTCATGGGATTGATTTGGCTCACGTTGGCCATAGTTTGTTGACCCTGTAGTAACATGGTCCTCATATTCGCCATCTTTAATGGCCACATAATATTATATTTGAGAAATTAACTTTTTGAGCATTGTTTTATTGCTGAGCATTTCTTTATTTTTTCTCTTCTGTGTATGGATATTAAAATAAATAATGGGAATTATAAAAAATGTTTTGATGAGAAATAGTTTATTCTCAGTTTGTACTAGTTTTCTTAACACAAATTTAAATTTGACAGATTCAATGACTAGAACAAAAGGTGCAGAATTTATATTATTTCAAATTGTTCTAATTGAACTGAATTTCACACCGTCAGTAATATATACCTGTTTTTGCACAGTTTTGTCAACATCAGATTTTACTTTAATGGAAGCAAATTATTATTTGAGAAGACTCCAAAATCCACCTCTTATAGGTGAGTTATCTATGGTGACAGGATACTGAGTTACTTATAGTTAAGGGGAAGGCAAAGAGTGGGACTAGGTTTTCTGAGCGCCATTCCCCACTTCAGCATGCTTCATCATAAGAGCCACTGCTCTCCACAAACTAGCAAAAGAAATTACGGATTATTTTTCCTTCTTTGTCTTAAAACTGTGTCATATTATTCATACTGATTTGCTGTGGCTCATGAAGAAATACCACACACCCTGAGATGCATAAGAATGCGGTGGGGACTTGGATTAGTCAAATATTTTAGTAAGGTCACTTTTATACCCAATGTTCAGAGGTAAAATAGGACTCAACCAGTGTAAGATAAGATATGATAAGCTTTATTTCCAGAATTTAAAGGAAGTCACTGAAGTAAAACTGACTGTGAGATGTAAAAGCCATTGCTAAGGATAGCGAAGTACAAATGTTACTTTTTATTATTTTTATTTATTTAAGCTCAATAGATGCAAATGAGTAGTACCTGATAAATGAGAAAGAAAGGTCAACTTTTGATAAGGGGAATAATATCTCAAGTGAGTCACTTTTAAGATATTCAGCCTTTACTTCTGTTAGCCTTAGTGCATACGGTCCTCTACATCCCTCCTGCCACCTTGCATATTGCCTCTTGTAAAAAAAAAAAAATCACCACATTCCACTGATATATCATTAAGTCAAAGAACAGTAGATATAACTGCTTCCATGTGAGCCAAACTCAGAGAGTTGAGAAAATAGTTGAACTTTTTCGGGGGTCGGAAGGGCACCACTAATTTGATCCAGAAGATACTGGGGGAAAGGAGGCCCTTCACTCATTGAAAATACAGCATTCAGAGGGAAGAATTGGCAACAGGAACTTGGTCACAGGGAAATCCAGGAAGTGGTAAGCAGAGTTTTCTGGAGGATAGATGGAGCACAATTTAAAAACAAAAAACAGAAACAAAAACCAATGGGTAATGTACAACCAAAAAGAGAGCCCAGAGAGCCATCTAGCTGCAGGAATTTGGCATGAAGTTCAGGGTTGAGGTTGGGATTCAGGGACAGGGTTCCAGACCTATATGTGTGTTTCTCTGTGTGTGTGTGTGTGTGTGTGTGTGTATGGGGTGGTGGGAACATGCAAAGATTGAGTGAACAAAATCTTTTCTAGGTGACAGGAATTAACCAGCTCACCAAGGCTGGAAATGGTCAGCATAAGAGCAGAGATCAATGGTAAAAGGCATCCTGATTGTGGAGATACTAAGTACTAGAGCCACACTACCTGAGTTCAAATCCCAGCTCCAACACTTACCAGTTGTATGATCTCAGGGAAGTTATGTACGCTCTCAGTGCCTCAGTTTCCTCATCTGTAAGAGGGAGAATAAAAGTATTCATATCATAGAACTTTAGTGAGGATCAAATTAGTTTATATATATTTAAATGTTATATATATTTGTAAAAGTTCCTGGCATATATGCTCTTTGTGGATTTATTATTATATGCAGCTTCCCAAAATATCTGAGCAAAGACAGACTAAGACAGAATCTGCAAATACGGGTCAGAAGAATCCAGGGTTCCTTCCTCCACCAAACCAGTCTCCTGCCTTTCAGTTTCCTGATCAAGTTTTACCTGATCAATGTCAGTTGTCTGTGATATAGTTTGATTATTTGTCCCTTCCAAATCTCAGGTTGAAATGTGACCCCCAATGTTGGAAATGGGGCCAAGTGGGATGTGTTTGAGTCATGGGGGTGGATCCCTCAAGAATGGCTTGATCCCCTCCCTATATTAATGTGTTCACAAGAGACCTGGTTGTTAAAAAGAGCCTAGCACCTCCCTCCTCTTTCTTGCTCCTTCTCTTGCCAAGTGACATGCAGGCTCCCCTTGCCTTCTGCCACGAATAAAAGCTTCCTGAGGCCTCGCCAAAAGCAGACGTGGTTGCCATGTTTCTTGTACAGTCTGCATAACTATGAGCCAAATAAACCTTTTTTTTTTTAAATAAATTACTCAGTGTCAGGTATTCCTTATAGCAATGCAAAGCAAACTAATTAAGTCTGCATGTTACTCCATTATGTCTTCTATCATGGTGTGCCCTTTTTCAAACAATGCATTATTGAGTAGACCTCTTTGGTACCTCCTGATGGGGCATGTGCTCAAGTTATAGGAGCTAGAAGGTGCATGGTGCTCTTTATTAACCAGGAGCTTGGTGAACAGAATGTTTATAATGGTCCAAAAATGACATTAACACAGTTGTCCTGCTTCTCTGGGTTTCCCTAAAGCCAGTGTCGAGTAAATTTATGTCTTGGAAATTAACCCCTAGAATGTATGAGGAAGAGACCAAGCAGTGAGGTCAAGCAGCCCGCAAATACAAACAGGCCACAGGTGACTTACAATGAAAATAATCCAACCAAAACTGAATCCAGTGTAATTTTGAAGAATTTACCTAAATGGTGAGAACAGTCTCTCTCTTTTCAAACTTTTTCTGACTTGTTTGAAGCAAGTCTCAAAATGCAAACACGGAGCTCAGGAATGAATACTGGAGGGCTCTGACAGCATCAGCAAGCCAGACGTAGACATTTCAGGGTCGGTTGTGTTTGTTGAATCTTTTGTTACCAGATGTTAATAGAGAGGTAAAAAATTTAAAAAAATATGTGGCCCCTTGTCACATCAATTTTATTTATGTGTGTGATATATCACCATTTTGTTGCCAGATGAAAGAGAGTAGATACTAAGTAGGCAAATGCAATTTATATTAGAAAAATAACCTGTGTTTGATTAAATAAATCTAATGATCAGTACTATACTTTATTTGTAAACTTACCAGTAATATTTTTGTTTATAAGGCTATGTCCTTTATAAAATTTTATGAATACCAGAATGTATTACTCAATGAGCTATTTTATTGAGCAGTTATTATATTCAGGACAGCATACTTTTTTATCAATACAGAAATAACTGCCAGCAACCTGGAAGTATTATTGCAAGCCTTGTCTTGTGGGACACTACAAAAGTTAGCCATTTCTGCCTATCAAACAACAATTTAGTAAAATTGCATTCATATTGTAAGACACTGAATTATCAATGAGCTCTAAATACCACTAAATTCACATCAAGATAGATAAACACTACTATCTTGTCAGTTGTACTTATTTTCTTCATCCTCAAGAAGCTGTCATCGAGGCCATGTTCATGTGTTTTGAAATAACCACAGTTGAAGAGAGACTTATTTATTGTTCTAGGTGCATTCTTATGGCCAATTCCTGTGGATTTGTACTCAGTGCCAAAGCAGAATGAGTAATGAAATACCTATCCCAATAGGTAGCGAGCAATTTAAGAGTAAGAGCCGTGTCTTGTTTATCTGTTTTGACTGGCTTAGAGTCTAGCAGTTACTTAGAGTGAGAGATAGTGAATGTATATTAAGACCAAGGCACTTGTTATGGCTGAATTGTGGCCCCTCAACCCGAAGTTTATTACTTATGTTGAAGTCCTAACCCCCAGTATTTCAGAATGTGACCATATATGGAGACAGAATCTTTACAGATACAATTAAGTTAAAATTAGGTCATTAGTGTGGACCCTAATACAATAAGACTGATGTCCTTATAAGAATAGATTAGGACATAGACACGCAAAGAGGGAATATCATGTGAAGACACATGGAGAAGATGACCATCTACTGGCCAAAGAGAGGTCCCCAAAAGGAACCAACCCCACTGACACCTTGATTTCAGACTTCTAGCCTCCAGAAATGAGAGGAAAAGAATTTCTGTTATTTAAGTCACCTAGTCTGTGGTACTTTATTATAGCAGCCTTAGCAAACTAATACAGCACTTCCTGTGGCTGGTGGTGTTTTCCATTTCCTCGGTTTCGGTGGGCTTTCTCTAAACTTTTTTTTTCATCGAATATAGGCATTGCCTTGACTTTTCTCTCATGGAAACTCACTAGTTGCTGTTTGCATTAACTTAGGAAATCGCACCTTAATTTTTCCCTGTGGTATCCATCCACACTCTTGTCCCACTTCCAGTAAAATTCTTTATTTGGCTCTTGATCTACCATTTTCCAAAACTTCCTGTTCTTAAAATGCCTAGCTTGAAAGCCCTAAGCCTTCTGGCTTATTCCCATCCTTTGGAAGGAGAAAGGTAACTGGTATTTGTGGAGCATGCTTTCTATAGCAAAGCATTCTGCTAGGTCTCCCGTACTCCTCTCACCTCCTACTCCTCTAAAGCCAGTGTGATACCCTCAGCCATTCTGGGTTTTCTTGTAATCTTCTCATGTTCAGCTCTCTGCTCTTGACATTAGTGCTTTGCTGGAAAGAGGGATCCTAGGGGTCGACACCGTGCTTTTTACTCAGGTTTTTAGATATAAAATGTTAAATAAACCTATAATAATTGAGCTGAAGGGACTCGATACTATTCAGAAATTGATTTGGTTAATTCAATCTTCTAAGTAAGTATGCACAATTAAGATATTGTAAAACGGTCCTGAATGGTATTGCCTAGGTTTTCTTCTAGGGTTTTTATGGTTTTAGGTCTCACATTTAAGTCTTTAATCTATCTTGAGTTAATTTTTCTATAAGGTATAAGGAAGGGGTCCGGTTTCAGTTTTCTGCATATGGCTAGCCAGTTATCTCAACACCGCTTATTACATTGGGAATCCTTTCCCTGTTGCTTGTTTTTGACAGGTTTGTCAAAGATCAGATGGTTGTAGATGTGTGGCTTTATTTCTGAGGCCTCTGTTCTGTTCCATTGGTCTATATATCTGTTTTGGTACCAGTAGCAGTTGTTTTGGTTACTCTATCCTTGTAGTATAGTTTGAAGTCAGGTAGCATGTTGCCTCCAGCTTTGTTCTTTTTGCTTAGGGTTGTCTTGGCTATATGGGCTCTTTTTTGGTTCCATATGAAATTTAAAGTAGTTTTTTCTAATTCTGTGAAGAAAGTCACTGGTAGCTTGATGGGGATAGCATTGAATCTATAAATTATTTTGGGCAGTATGGCCATTTGCATGATATTGATCCTTCCTATCCATGAGCATGGAATGTTTTTCCATTTGTTTGTGTCCTCTCTTATTTCCTTGAGCAGTGGTTTGTAGTTCTCCGTGAAGAGATCCTTCACATCCCTTGTACGTTGTATTCCTAGGTATTTTATTCTCTTTGTAGCAATTGCAAATGGGAGTTCACTTATGATTTGGCTCTCTGTTTGTCTATTATTGGTGTATAGGAATGCTTGTGACTTTTGCACATTGATTTTATATCCTGAGACTTTGTTGAAGTTGCTTATCAGCTTAAGGAGATTTTGGGCTGAGATGATGGGGTTTTCTAAATATACAATCATGTCATCTGCAAACAGAGACAATTTGACCTCTCTCTTCCTATTTGAATATGCTTTATTTCTTTCTCTTGCCTGATTGCCCTGGCCAGAACTTCCAATACTATGTTGAATAGGAGCGGTAAGAGAGGGCATCGTTGTGTTGTGCCAGTTTTCAAAGGGGATGCTTCCAACTTTTGCACATTCAGTATGATATTGGCTGTGGGTTTGTCATAAATACCTCTTATTATTTTGAGATACATTCCATCAATACCTAGTTTATTGAGAGTTTATTGGCATGAAGGGGTGTTGAATTTTATCGAAGGCCTTTTCTGCATCTATTGAGATAATCATGTGGTTTTTGTCTTTGGTTCTGTTTACGTGATGAATTACATTTATTGATTTGCATATGTTGAACCAGCCTTGCATCCCAGGGATGAAGCTCACTTGATCATGGTGGATAAGCTTTTTGATGTGCTGCTGGATTCAGTTTGCCAGTATTTTACTGAGGATATTCACATCAATGTTCAGCAGGCATATTGGCCTGAAATTTTCTTTTTTTGTTGTGTCTCTGGCAGGTTTTGGTATCAGGATGATGCTGGACTCATAAAATGAGTTAGGGAGGAGTCCCTCTTTTTCTATTGTTTGGAATAGTTTCAGAAAGAATGGTACCAGCTCCTCTTTGTACCTCTGGCAGAATTCAGCTGTGAATCTGTCCAGTCCTAGGCTTCTTTTGGTTGGTAGGCTATTAATTACTGTCACAATTTCAGAACTTGTTATTGGTCTGTTCAGGGATTCGACTTCTTCCTGGTTTAGTCTTGGGAGGGTGTCTTTGTCCAGGAATTTATCCATTTCTTCTAGATTTTCTAGTTTATTTGCGTAGAGGTATTTATAGTATTCTCTGATGGTAGTTTATATTTCTGTGGGATCAATGGTGATATCCCTTTTATCGTTTTTTATTGTGTCTATTTGATTCTTCTCTCTTTTCTTCTTTATTAGTCTGGCTAGTGGTGTATCTATTTTGTTAATCTTTTCAAAAAAAACCAGCTCCTGGGCCAGGTGTGGTGGCTCACGCCTATAATCCCAGCACTTTGGGAGGCCGAGGCAGGCAGATCACCTGAGGTCCAGAGTTCGAGATCAGCCTGACAAACGTGGAGAAACCCCGTCTCTACTAAAAATACAAAATTAGCTGGGCGTGGTGGTGCATGCCTGTAATCCTAGTTACTCAGGAGGCTGAGGCAAGAGAATTGCTTGAACCCGGGAGGTGGAGGTTGCAGTGAGCCGAGATCGTGCCATTGCACTCCAGCCTGGGCAACAAGAGCAAAGCTCCATCTCAAAAAAAAAAAAAAAAAAAAAGGATTCATTAATTTTTTGAAGGGTTTTTTGTGTCTCTATCTCCTTCAGTTCTGCTCTGATCTTAGTTATTTCTTGACTTCTGCTAGCTTTTGAATGTGTTTGCTCTTGCTTCTCTAGTTCTTTTAATTGTGATGTTAGGGTGTCAATTTTAGAACTTTCCCGCTTTCTCCTGTGGGCATTTAGTGCTATAAATTTACCTGTAAACACTGCTTTAGCTGTGTCCCAGAGATTCTGGTACATTGTGTCTTTGTTCTCACTGGTTTCAAAGAATTTCTTTATTTCTGCCTTAATTTCGTTATTTACCCAGTAGTCATTCAGGAGCAGGTTGGTCAGTTTCCATGTAGTTGTGCAGTTTTGAGTGAGTTTCTTAATCCTGAGTTCTAATTTGATTGCACTGTGGTCTGAGAAACTGTTATGATTTCTGTTCTTTTGCATTTGCTGAGGAGTGTTTTACTTCCAATTATGTGGTCAATTTTAAGTGCAATGTGGTGCTGAGAAAATGTATATTCTGTTGATTTGGGGTGGAGAGTTCTGTAGATGTCTATTAGGTCCACTTGGTCCAGAGCTGAGTTCAAGTCCTGAATATCCTTGTTAATTTTCTGTCTTGTTGATTTGTCTAATATTGAAAGTGGGGTGTTAAAGTCTCCCACTATTATTGTGTGGGAATCTAAGTCTCTTTGTAGGTCCCTAAGAACTTGATTTATGAATCTGGGTGCTCCTGTTTGGGGTGCATATATATTTAGGGTATTTAGCTCTTCTTGTTGAATTGATCCCTTTACCATTTTTTAATGCCTTTGTCTTTTTTGATCTTTGTTGGTTTAAAGTCTGTTTTATCAGAGACTAGGATTGCAACCCCTGTTTTTTTTTTCCTTTTTATTTGCTTGGTAAATATTCCTCCTTCCCTTTGTTTCGAGCCTATGTGTGCCTTTGCACGTGAGACTGGTCTCCTGAATACAGCATACTGATGGGTCTTGACTCTGTATTCAATTTGCCTGTCTCTGTCTGTTAATTGGGCCATTTTGGTGTACCTGAAAGTGACAGGGATAATGGAACCAAGTTGGAAAACACTTTTAACAGGAGAACTTCCCCAACCTAGCAAGACAGGCCAACATTCAAATTCAGGAAATACAGAGAAGACCACAAAGATAGGCCTCGAGCAGAGCAACCCCAAGACACGTAATTGTCAAATTCACCAAGGTTGAAATGAAGGAAAAAATATTAAGCGTAGCCAGAGACAAAGGTCAGGTTACCCACAAATGGAAGCCCATCAGACTAACAGTGGATCTCTCTGCAGAAACCCTACAAGCCAGAAGAGAGTGGGGGCCAATATTCAACATTCTTACAGAATTTTCAACCCAGAATTTCATATCCAGCCAAGCTAAGCTTCATAAGCGAAGGAGAAATAATATCCTTTACAGACAAGCAAATGCTGAGATATTTTTTCACCACTAGGCCTGCCTTACAGGAGCTCCTGGAGGAAGCACTAAACATGGAAAGGAACAACTGGTACCAGCCACTGCAAAATCATACCAAATTGTAAAGACCATCGACACTATGAAGAAACTGCATCAACTAACGGGCAAAATCACCAGCTAGCATCATAATGACGGGATCATATACGCACATAATAATATTAACCTTAAATGAGACACTTGACTTTTTAAAAATTCTACAATTATTCCATTTTACTACACTGGCTGCTCAGACAGGAATATTTTTATCACTTAGCATTTGTTGAATATCTTCCTATGTGTGAATTACCGGGCAACATGCCAAATGAAAGATAAGTCGATAAGTTACACCTGGGTTGATGGCAGGTAGAGAATACAGAGGAGAAAAGCTGTTCAGTTGTTCAATGTGTGAGTGCACTTCTACTTGCATAGGCAAAATATATAAATGTCTGTAGTCACAGCCAGCCTAAACAGGCTGACTCCAAAAGAGGTTATTACACTGTCATTTAAAATTAAAATTTAATAAGTTATATTCAACATTAGTTGAAAACATTCATAAATTTAATGAATCATCTAATTAAATACTGTATATGGAAGAGCATGGAGAAGATTGAGAGAAAACTTTAAGAGAGTTATTTTTATGTTTAAATGTAATTAGTAAGTAATGTTTTAAAAACAAAACCCTCTCAAATTTTATGAAGCCTTTTTTCTAAACCAGAAAATGTTCTTTCATAAACCATCCCTCGTTTTCAGGAATTACATGTTTATTTTTGCTTTTGGTTGTAAGTAGTCAGCTAAATTACAATTTACACCAGTCTCTTTTTTGTCAGTCTAAGCAAGCCCAATTTCATGCAGAATGATTATACATCTATATTGTCAATTACTCTGTTGTGTTATGATGCCAAAATTATTCTAGGTTAGAAGATGCTATCATGAGAAAAAAACTGCATCTTTGTTATCAGGACGTGACACCTGGTTTCATTTGTAATTTCTCTTAATATTCTTTTTGATATTGTGTGGTAAACTTACCTTTTACCCCTTTTGGGGATCTAATAATGAGATCCCCAAGTTGATATGTCAGCTAGCTTTCAGTTCGATATTTAACGTGAAGTAGAAAAGTCAATTTTAAATTTGACAGGTAATTTGCTGTACAAGTTCATGAAGCACAAGTTTGGAAGTACATCATCTATAGCAGCCTGGATTTGAAATGCAGCTCCTTACCCTCCACTTAAAGAGCCTCTAGTTAATTTGTAATTTTGGTAACCATAGAACATCAAACACCACCTTTCCAAGTAGCATGCAAACTGTGGCACAAACAATTAAACAGCCCCAAGTGCTTGAGAGAGTTAATTTAGTTGAAATGAAAGAGCTTCATGTTTCCAAAGGCAGAAATGAAGGGTTTAGCTGTACAGTAATATTTTTTATTTATTCAGCTAGGTGGTGATGTGTATACAAGTCATTGCTGAATTATTCTTTTCATCAGTTTTGTATTCCTTAACTAACAAATCCATCTCCTTGAGATTAATGAATATAGTAATTTCTTGTAAAAATAATAAGTTGAATTCAGTAACATAACAAATCCAGGCAATGAAAACATACTATCCACATGCTTTCATCCAGGATTTGTCATTATCCCCAACATTCTCAAAGAGTGAAGTATTTATTTAGGTCCACAGAATTTTGCTTATTAAACAAGGTTAGCTCACTTTCCTTCCTGTACTAGCCTGAGGCTACAACTATATTCCACTCATTTTCTTACATTGCTTAACATATATCATCCGGTCAAGGGTAAACTTTAGTTGTCCTCTAATTCAGCTATTCCTCAGTTTCTTCTAAATTGTGCGAGCAGCTGTGTTATTCCTAAGGGGTAAAAACATGTTAAAGATGAAAAATTACTTTGGAAGATGCGAATAATGGCCTGAAATATAGCGTAGAAAAGTCTCGTACTCATTCTAAGTCTGACGAAGAAAATCACTGGACTTTCTTTCCCTTTCCAGAGCAAAATGTGGCCCTGAAAAACTAAAGGAATAAAAGAGAGGGAAATAATTCATCCAGCTCTGTGTAACCGGAAATAGGAAAAGAACCATAGAAGAAAATCTGATTAATAAGAACTCTCAATAAAGAATTTCCAGGTTGCACAAAACTGGAGATGCTGCTCTTAGTCAAATATATGTCAACTTTTGTATGTAATAATGTATAGTAAACTAAAATGTATTTATTCATATAGATGGTGCATTTGATTACAACTCAAAACAGAAAAAATACCCTATTGCTTCATAATCATGCCTATATAGAAATAAAACTACTGAAGCATTATTTGCTGGTAGATGTACAGAGGTTAGAATATGGGAATATATAAAGTAGTTAACTTGCGGCCGGGCGTGGTGGCTCACCTCTGTAATCCCAACACTTTGGGAGGCCGAGGCGGGTGGATCACCTGAGGTCAGGAGTTTGAGACCAGCCTGACCAACATGGAAAAACCCTGTCTCTACTAAAAATACAAAAAAATTAGCCGGGCGTAGTGGCGCATGCCTGTAATCCCAGATACTTGAGAGGCTGAGGCAGGAGAATCACTTGATCCTGGGAGGCGGAGGTTGCGGTGAGCTGAGATCCCACCATTGCACTCCAGCCTGGGCAACAAGAGTGAAACTCTGTCTCAAAAAGGAGCGAAACTCCGTCTCAAAAAAGAAAAACAAATAATAAAAAATAAAGTTGTTAACTTGCACTAATTAGGCTCACACATGAATATCTATTCGACTTTCAGAAACTTGCAGGTTCAGAGGACAAAGGCATAAGTGTCAATTAATAAATGTGAAATGTGACAACATATTTCAAAGAACTTTATAAATGTAAATTGCTATAGAAATGCAATTTGTTACTATTGATTTGTATTTAGCATGTGGTAATTCAATTTATGAAACATCAAATAAGCATACATTTATATTCATATGTATGTATACATGCACATACACACACACATAAATACATGTATTTTTTTCTGAGATACAAAATAAACTGCTAATATTTGAGAAAAATGCTCATGAAAAAATCTGTATGCCCTAAAAACGCAGCATAGTCTGTAAGGGCAGAGAAGAATATGGGATAGGGGAGAGCATAGAAAAGGCTTTAATTATATGGTAATATTTATTTCTTCAGCTAGGTGGAATGTACACAGATAATTACTGTATTATTTCTTTGATAAGTTTGTCATTTTTTTAAACAAATAGATACAATTATTTTAAAGATAAAGAATAATCTATTTTAAATGTTTGTAGATATTTGTGAGAGAGAAAAAACTAAAAAAGAAAACATGTAACTGCTGCTCAACTACAGAACAAAATATGTACATCTACTTTTACATATGCATGCACACACACACACACACACACACTGCAGCATGGTCTAATAAGATTAGAAACTTTGAAATTCTGTTTAGGGCTCTACCACAACTGAGATACTTGATCTTATACAAATCACCTCACTTCACTGAAGTCCATTCACTTGCCTGAAGGAGAGATTTTTTAATACCTAGAGAAGCCACTGTGAGTATAGTATAATGTAGGCAAAAGCAATTTATAGATTGAAAACCACTATACCATAGTCAAATGTTATGAATTAGTAGTAAGTGCAATATGTGTTGAGGTGAGGATGAAAATCCTGCTTGCCTATTCAGTCACTATGTTGAATACCTTTGTAGCCTGAAATCGAATGAGAAGTTGCATACATACGCACATAAGGAAAAAAATATTTCTTGTTTGAAATGGTTTTATCTTTCAAGATAATGCCTTCTACGAGTGTGGGTAGAAGAGTGGACAGAACAGTGATTACCTGTGTTTAAGAATGGCGTATGAGGGTATATGCTACCTAAATCAGATGCCAAAGTCAGACCGGAGGGAGGCAGGACTCAACCTATAGATCACATATTTTACTAAATTTGATTAAATTCTCAATGTATATTTTCTCATATTTTATGCACATTTCTAATCTTTAAAGGATGCAAGGGTCTTATATTGTGCATTTTAGAGATGCAGAGATGAGTTCAGGAAAAAACAAGTATAATGCCAAGATGAGGAACAGCTACGACCTCCCCAATTTAGGCCACCAGCACTTCTCACACAGCATAGTGCAATAGCCTTCCAACCCCTCTCCCTGCTTTTGTCTTCTCCCTACTATTTTCTACACAGTGGCCAGACAGATTTATCTAACGTAGTGTTTCTTAAAGTATGTTCCTCACCCATCAACATCAAAGTCACCTGACATACCTTATTAAATAGTGCAGATTATCAAACCCCACTTCAGATCATCTGTTTTCATAGGTCTGAGGTTGAATCTAAGAATAAGTGTTTTAGTGATACCCTAGGTGACTTCGATATCACTGACAATTAAAACAACTAAGGCAGGAGGTGTATCACAATGCCACTCCTCTGCTCAAAACCTTCCAACTGGCTTCCACTCTCACTCTTGAAAGGCCAAAAGAGACATCATGATTTACAAGGCTCTTCTTGACTTATCTGACTCCATCTTTTACCAAACAACACTCTACCTTGCTTACCGCCTCAACCATTGTGGCCTTCTTGCTCTTCTTAAACTGCTCCTGCCATGGTGCCTTTGCACTTACTTTCTGCTATGTTGGGAATGTTGCTTTTCTTCTATGTTCTGAAGCTCATCCCTTCGCTTTTTTCAGGTCCTGGATCAAAGATCGCTTCATCTCAGAGAGGCCTTCCTTGACCATCCAATATTGACTAGAATCCCCTTCCCTGTCTTTATTTGTATTCATATAAAGTACCATAACATGACATATACTTGCTTGTCTTCTCTCACTTCAATTCAGGCTCTGTGACAGAAGAAATACGTCCTGTTTGTTATCCACATTGCCTAGGGCACTGTTTAGTGCCTAGCAGGCTACTAATAAACATTTGTGAAGGTAATTAAAAAACCTGAAACTTTACTCTTTCAGCTGTTTCCTGCTCCTTGCATGCTCTCTCACTGCTTTTTCTTTCTTTCTTGTAATCTCCTTCCTCTTGTTCTCTCTCACTATCCAGTATTCTTCCTTCATCCTGCATTCTCCTTCCTTTCTTTAGACATCCTACCCTTCTATTTCCTCTGGTATGCACTCTTCCTCAATTCCAAACCTTTCTCTATCATGCTCTCTCCTTCTTTCCCCTCCTCTTGTATTATCCATCTATCATGCAATCCCTCTCTTCTCTTTCATTCTTGCAATCTCCCTCCTTTCATGCTCTGTCTGAATTTTTTAATTTCCTCCTCCCTCCCTCCCACCAGTATTCTCTCTCCATCGTAGTTGATCTCAGCCTTGGTGTTTCTGCCTCCCACCCCTGTCTGGAGACATTTCTGATTTTCACAACTAGGAAGAGTACTGTTACTTATATCAATTGGATCAAAACTAGAGATTCTGCTCTGTATCGTACAATGTGTTAAGTCACTCCCCCACAGCAAAGAAAAATCTGGAGCAAAATGTGAAGAGTGCTGAATTTAAGACACCCTGATTTTCAGATTACCACACCACGCTCAACTTTTCTGACTCCACACATTTATATATACATATATATATATAGTGAATATATATATATACACACACATATATATAGTGAATATATATACACACATATATAGTGAATATATATACACACATATATATAGTGAATATATATATACACACATATATATAGTGTATATATATATATATATACACACATATATATTCACTAAAAGCTAATTTTTAAGCTCTGAAAGTTGTGAGAAGTTTGAGCATATTAACCCTTATAGATTTCAAAGTCAGGTCAATTTGCAAGCAGTATGAAAATGAGCATCGTAAAGCCTGTCATCTTAGAACATAAAAAAAAAATAAGAAAAATACTTTTAACATATCAATTTGATTTTTATCCCAAACCAATCAGCATTGTCAAAATCCTAAAGTCAGACCAAGAATTGGATCTGTGTAGATTTTGTAGGTTATGATATACTTAAGAATTGTTAAAACTCTAGATGCTGTGAAAAATTTGAGCATATTGACTTCAAAGTTTTCAAGCTGAGCCCAATTTGCAATTTTAGTATCAAGTATTCTCACGATTAGACATGAACTCACTAAAGAAATACATTACGGATATATCTAATCACAGGTCACAAATAAACAAACTTTTAGGTCAAAAAGCAATGTTTTCTGCTGAAGGCATTTTAAAAGAGTGTTATCTCTTATCTTTTTGATTTTAATATCTTTAAGAGCCTCAGAAAAATTTTAACCTTTATGAAGAACCTGAGGTTTTCAGGATAGTAAGAAATTCTCACCATTTTATATAAAATAAATGTCAAGTTGGATAAGGACATATCTCGTTGGTTTTTACCATTTATCCTAATCAATTTAATATCACTTCCAGCATGTCACAGCACTGCATAAACAATATGATAATTGGAATTCCTCTGCTCCTTGAATTAGTAAGCAAATTACAGTGCATATCAATCATGCATAATGAGTCTGAAGCATGGCTTGATTACATTTCATTTGCATAAGAATTTTCTATAATTTTTAAAAACTGATCATTTTTAATTCCGAATAGATTTAAATGCCACATAACTGCTGCTCTCCTCTTGAAATGCAAAGCGACGTTCTTACATAATACAAAAATGCTAATCAAATTTTTAAAGCAGAACCTGGCTTGTTAATGAATTTTCACCTTTCTACATGCTGTCAAATCTCATTACATTGTCACCTTTTTGGGTTCACAATTGGAATGCACCTTGATGTGGCTCAATTCTAATTGTAACATTATGTTGCTGCACTTACAAGGGAAACATCTTTTAAATAATTCTTGGATTGTTCATTTTGAAGGGTAACTTCCTCTCTTTGCATCCTGTAGTTTGTAAAACCCCTACTGTTTACATAAATATTGACGCAAACATAGTCTCTGATAAGCCAAAAGTCTCAAGCATAAAAATGAAACAAACAGGAAACAGCAGACAAATAAATATAGATTTTGGAGTTAAATTATAATGATGTAGGATGGAGTAATAAAAACAGCTTATTAAATATAACTATTTAGAAATATAACTCATTAGGGAGATATCATATTAAAATAATTACTCATAAAATATTTCAGAAGATAGCCAATTTTTTGATTTTCATATGTGTATTTCCTACAGTGGTCCACAATTTTAAAGGTGAAAAAGATTTGAAAGATTTTAACATGTGAAAGATACTTAAATCTTTTCAAAGAACATTTCTAAGAGTAGACCTTAGAAATCAAGAAAAGGTGTGGGACAAGTGACTTATTTTTAAAACATACCATGTGCTATGTAAATTTTTTAATGTTTAGTGGGATAAAAAGAATCAGTTATATGAGAGAAGCCAGCAACTAGTGAAAAAAAAAAGTGAATTTAGTTGCACAGTCAACTCTCAGATGCAAGTCTCTAAGAAAACCCACGTACCAGTACATTGGTTAGAAATAGCAGTTCCTAATACATCTGATTACTACATATTAAATTTTCTATTCTTTGCAAGGAAAAAACATATATTGTCAATTATGATAACTTGTTCTTAAATTTTAATTTCTAGCTTTTACGAGTAAATAGTAAGTGTACATATTTATAGGTTACATGAGATATTTTGATACAGGTGTGCAATGTGCGATACATGATAATCACATCAAGGTAAATGAAGTATCTTGCATTTATCCTATGTATTACTAACAATCCAATTCTACTCTTTTAGTTATTTCAAACTGTACTATCAAGTTATTTTTGACTATAGTCACCCCGTTGTGCCAGCAATACTAGGTCTTATTCACAGTAAATTTTATTCCTCTAGAGGAACTGAAAAATTTCCATGGAGAAAAATCAGCATGGTAAAAGATTTTACTGAATCATTGTGAGGCATGCTTCCATCAGTAAATTCCTGGTTTAGAAGCTATCACGGAGGGAGGTGGAGCAAAATGGCAGAAGGGAAAGCTCCACCAATCACCCCACCCCCCTAAAAAAATCACCAAGTTAACAACTATCTACATAGGAAAAAACACTTCCATGAGAACCAAAAATCAGGTGAGCACCCACAGTACCTGGCTTTAACTTCATATGGCTAAAAGAGGCACTGAAGAGATAGATAGAAACAGTCCTGAATCACCAATACTGCCCCTCCCCCACACCCAGCAGCCACAGCATGGTGCTGAGAGCATCTCTAGGCACTGGGGTAGAAAGAACACAGCAATTGTGAGGTTACAAACTCAGTGTCGTCCTGTTAGAGCAGAAAGGAAAACCAGAACAAACAGCTGAGGCCCATCCACAGATGGAGCATTTAAAGAGGTTTCAGCCAGAGGAGTTCACCCATCCCCGGGGCCCCAACTAGGGTGAGAGCAAACATCGCCACGAAGGGCCCAAGTTGTTCTTGGTCTCTAAGTAAATTCGAAAGGCAGCCTAGGCAATAAGGACTGGAACTAGTAGGTGAGTCCTAGGGCTGAACTAGACCCAGTGGCCTGGGATAGAGGTTGCAGCAAATTACATACTGACAAACCAGCTGGGACAGCCAAGAGACTGCTGGCTTCACTCCTCCCCCAACCCCATACTGCACAGCTGATGGCTCCAAAAGAGACCACTGTCATCTGTCTGAGGAGTAAAGAGGGAAGAGCGGGAAGGCTTTTGTTTTTTGGTTTTGGTTTTGTTTTGTTTTGCATTTTGGACAACAGCCAGCCACAGCAGAATAGGGAACGGGTCAGATAAAAGAGGCCCCTGTTCCAGGCCCTAGCTCCCAGACAACATTCCTAGACACACCCTGGGCCAAGAAAAGACTCACTTCCTTGAAGAAAAGAACGTAGTGCTGGAAGCATTCATCACCTGCGACCTGAAGAGCCTTGTGGTACTGAATAATGGTCAGTGATACCCAGGTACTACATCAAGGGCCTTGATGAGCTTCTGAGATTTGCTGGCTTCAGGTGAGACTCGGCACAATACCGGCTGTGGTGTCTATGGGACAAAACTTGTGCTTGAGCAAAGAAGGAAAAGTAAAGAAGACTTTTTCTTGCACCTGAGGTACCAACACCGCCAGAGGGGTTATAGTACTAAGCAGGCTCTTGGGGTCCCCGATTCCAGGGCTTAACTATGGATGGTATTCTGGACCTACATTTGGCAAGAAGGGATCCCACTGTCCTAAAGGGTGAGTCCCAGGCCAAGTAGCATTCACCTCAAGCTGACTTAAGAGACTTTAGGCCTTAAAGGAACATCGGTGTAGTCTGGTAGTACTCCTCATGGTCAAAGGTGGCAGTGGCTATGGGGTAAAACTCCTGTGCCTTTGAAAAGGGGGAGAATGAATGGGAAAAACTGCATCCTGTGATGAGTGCCAGTTCAGCTGCAATACCAGAGAATACCAGGTAGACTTCTAAGGTTTTTGACTCTACTCTCTGTCTCCCAGATGTAACTTCTGGACCCACCCAAGGCCTGGGAGACCTCATCACCCTGATGGGAGGAACACATGTCTGGCTGGATTTGCTACCCACTGACCGAAGAGCCCCAGGGCTTTGAGCAAACATATGGAGTAGTGAGGGAGTGGTTACAGCACAACTTGGGTTAGACTCAGTGCTGTGCTTGTTTCAGATCTTGCCCAGCACAGTCGCAGTGGTCGTTGGCAACAGGGGTACTTGATTACTCCACCCTCAGCCTTAGGTGGCTCAGAACAGAAAAAAAGACTATATTTGTGAGAAAGTAATAAAAGAGAATAAGAAATTCTGCCTGGTAATCCAGAGAATTCTCCCAGATTTTGTCGAAGACCATCAAAGTGGTATCTTTACGAGTCTGCAAGAATCGCAGGATTTTGGGTGTCCCTTAAAGCAGAAACAGCTTAGATTACAAACTTAAGTCCTTTCAAATATCTGGAAACCTTCCAAACAAGGATGGCTACAAAAAAGGCCAGAGAGTGAAGACAACAATAATGACCTAACTCTTCAATGCCCAGACAGTGAACAACATCTAATAGCATCTACACCATCCAGGAAAACATAATCTTAACAAATGAACTTAATAAGGCACCAGGGACCAATCCTGGAGAAACAGAGGTATGTGACCTTTTAGACAAAGAATTCAAAATAACTGTCCTGAGAAAACTCAACAATATTCGAGATAACACATAAAAGAAATTCAAGATTGTATTAGATTAATTTATGAAAGAGATTAAAATAATGCAAAAGAATCAAGCATAAATTCTGCAAAAAAACAACTGGCATACTGAATAATGTATCAGAGCTCTTTAACAGCAGAGTGAATCCAGCAAAAGAAAGAATCAGTGAGCTTGAGGACAGGCTATTTGAAAATACACAGTCAGAGGAGACAAAAGAAAACAAAACAATAACAAACAATGAAGCATGCGTCCAGGATTTAGAAAACAGCCTCAAAGGGCAAATCTAATAGTTATTGGCCTTAAAAAGGAGGTAGAGAAAGAGACAGAGGTAGAAAGTTTGTTCAAATAGATAATAGCAAAGAACTTTCCAAACCTAGAGAAATATGTCAATATCAAAGAAGAAAGTTATAGAACACCAAGCAGATTTAACCCAAAGAAGACTAACTCAAGGCATTTTATAATCAAACTCAAAGGTCAAGGCAAAGTAAGGATCCTAAAATCAGCAAGAGAAAAGAAACAAATAACATACAATTAAGCTCCAATACGTCTCGCAGAAGAATTTTAAGTGGGAACCTTACAGGCCAAGAGAGAGTGGCATAACAAATTTGAAGTGCTGAAGAAAAAAAATGATTACCTTGGAATAGTATATCTGCTGAAAATATCCCTCAAACATGAAGGAGAACTACTTTCCCAGGTAAACAAAAGGTGAGGGATTTCATTAATACCAGAACCATCCTACAAGAAATGCTAAAGACAGTACATCAAACAGAAAGAAAAGGACATTAATGAGCAATAAATAATCACCTGAGGGTACAAAACTTAATGGTAATAGTGAGTACACAGAAAAACAGAATATTTTATCACTGTAACTGTGACGTGTAAACTACTCTTACACTAAATAGAAAGATTAAATGATGAACTAATCGAATGTAATAACTACAAAAACATTTCAAAGCACAGTCAGTAAATTTACTTATAAATAGTAATGACAAAAGGTAAAACAGCAGGGGGATGAAGTTAACGTGAGGTTTATTAGTTTTCCTCTTGCTTGCTTTTTGTTTACACAAAAGGCGTTAAGTTGTTATCAGGTTAAAATAATGGGTTATAAGTTAATATTTGCACGCCTCATGAGAACTTCAAATCAAAAAACAGACAATGGATACACAATAAATAAAAAGAAACTAAATCGCATCAACAGATAAAATTATTTTCACAGGACGAAGACAGGAATGAGACTGAAAATAACAGGGTGGAAAAATATATTCCATGCCAATGGAAAACAAAAAAGAGCAGGAGTCGTTATACTTATATTAGACATAACAGATTTGAAGAAAAAAAACTATATGAAGAGACAAAGGTCACTCTATAATGACAAAAGTGTCAATTCAGCAGAGGAAATAAAAAATTTAATTATATATGCACTCAATACCAGAGCATCCAGATATACAAAGGAAATATTATTAGAACTAAAGAGGGAGATAGGCCCCAATACAATAATATATGAAGACTTCAACAGCCAAGTTTCAACATCTGACATATTTCCAGACAGAAAAACAACAAAATCAGTCTTAATCTGCACTGTATATCAAATGGATCTAGTAGATATTTAGAGAACATTCTATCCAAGAGTTACAGAATACACATTCATTTTCTTAGTCCAAAGACCATTCTCAAGAATAGACCATAAGTTAGGTCACAAAACAAGTCTTAAAACATAGAAAAAAGTTAAAATAATATCAAGTATCTTCTCTGACCACAGTGGAATAAAACTTGAAATTAACAACAGGAAGAATTTTAGAAACTATACAAACACATGAAAATTAAACAATATGCTCCTGAATGACTAGTGGGTAAATGAAGAAATCGAGAAGAAAACGGAAAAATTTTTTGAAACTAAAGATAATGAAAACACAACACATCATAACCTATGGGATACAGCAAAAACAGTACTCAGAGAGAAGGTTATAGCCATAAGTTCCTACATCAAAAAAGGGGCAGAAACTTCAAATAAACAATCTAAAAATGTACCTTAAAGAAATAGAAAAGCAAGAACAAATCAAAGCCAATATTAGTAGACAAAAAATATAAATATCAGAGCACAAATAAATAAAACAGAAACGAGAAAACATGAAAGATACAAAAACCAAAAAGTTACCTTTTTGACAAGAAAAACAAAATTGACATACCTTTAACCAGACTAAGAAAAAAAGAGAAGATCTGAATAACTAAAATCAGAAATGAAAAATGAGACAATACAGCTGATAAGCAGAAATTATAAGGATTATTAGTGACTACTCTGAGTATATGTTAATACATTGGAAGATCTAGAATAAATGGACAAATTCCTAGGTATAGACAACCTGCCATGATAGAACCAGAAAGAAATGCAAAACATGAACAGACCAATGACAAGTAACAAGATCAAAGCCATAAGTAAACATCTTACAGTAAAGAAAAACTGGGACCTAATGTCTTCACTACTGAATTTTACCAAACATTTAAAGAAGAACTAATACCAATCCTACTGAAACAATTCAAAAAACAATTCAAAAAAAAAAAAAAAGACTAATTCTACAAGGCCAGGATTATCCTGACACTAAAACCAGACAAAGACACATCAAAGATAGAAACCTACAGGCCAAAATCTCTGATGAATATTGATGCCAAAATCCTGAACCAAATACTAGCAAACCAAATTCAACAATACTTTAGTAACTTTCTTCATCAAGACAAAGAGGAATTTATCCCTGAGATGCAAGGACGGTTTAATATATGCAAATAAATCAATGCAATATATCATATCAATTGATGCTGAAAGAGTATCAGATTAAATTTAACATCCATTTATGATATAAATGCTCAAAAACCGAGGTATAGAAGGAACATATGCAACATAATCAAAACCATATATGACAGACTCACAGCTAGTATCATAGCGATTGGAATAAAAAACTGCAAGTCTTTTCTCTAAGGTCTGGAAGATGACAAGAATGCCCATTGTCACCACCGTTTTTCAACCTAGTACTGGAAGTCCTAGCTAGAGCATTCAGACAAAAGAATGATATAAAAGTGTATTGGTCTGTTTTCACATTGCTATAAAGAGCTACCTGAGACTGGGTAATTTATAAAGAAAAGCAGTTTAATTGCCTCACAGTTCCATAGGCTGGACAAGAAGCATGGCAGAGGAGGCCTCTGGAAACTTACGATCATGGCTGAAGATGAAGGGAAAGCTGGTACATCCTACATGGCTGGAGCAGAAGGAAAACAGAGTGAGGGGGTGTTGCTACACACATTTAAACAACCAGATCTCATGAGAACTCATTGCAGATGATATGATATTATATTTGGAAAAACCTAAAACTCCACAAGAAAACTCTTAAAACTTATAAACAAATTGAGTTAAGTTGTGGGATACTAACTCAGCATACATAAATCACTAGCATTTCTATATGCCAACAGTGAACGATGTGAAGAAGAAATAAAAGGAGTAATCCAATTTATAGTAGCCATACAGAAAATTAAATACCTAGAAATTAACCAAAGATGTGAAATATCTCTCTGATGGAAACAAAGAAAATTAAAGAGGACACAAAAAAATGGAAAAATATTCTATGCTAATGGATTGGAAGAATCAATAATGTTAAAAATGTCCATACTACCCAAAGGAATCTACACATTCAATGCATGAAATCGCCATCAAAATACCATTACCATTTCTTCATAGAAGACCCAGAATAATCAACGCTATCCAAGGCAAAAAGAACAAAACTGGAGGAATCGCATTACCTGACTTCAAATTATATTACAGAGACATAGTAACCAAAACAGCCTGGTACTGCCATAAAAATAGACACGTAGACCTATGGTACAGAATAGAGAACTCAGAAACAAATTCACACATATACAGTGAAGTCATTTATTACAAAGATGCCAAGAACATATACTGGGAAAAAGACAGTCTCTTCAGTAAATGGAGGTGCTGGGAGAACTGAATATTTATATGCAAAAGAATGAAACTCCAACCCTATCTCTTACCATGTACAAAAATTAAATCAAAATGGATTAAAAAGTAGCTGGGCCTGGTGGTACGTGCCTGTAGTCTCAGCTACTCAGAAGACTGAGGTGGGAGGATCACTTGAACCTGGGAGGTGGAGGGTGCAGTGAGCTGAGATCACCCCACTGCACTCCAGCCTGGGCAACAGAATGAGATCCTGTCTCAAATTAAAAAAAAAAAAAAATTGACTAAATACTTAAACCTAATACCACATACTATGAAACTACTACAAGAAAACTTTGGGGAAAATCACCAGGATATTGGCCTGGGTAAACATGTCTTGAGCAACACCCCACTAGCACAGGCAATCAAAGCAAACATGGACAAATGTAATCTCATCAAGTTAAAAAGCTTCTGCACAGCTAAGGCTGAAATCAACAAAGTGAAGAGACAACCCACAAAATGGGAGAAAACATTTGCAAGCTACCCCTCTGACAAGAAATTAATACACAGAATATATAATGAGCTCAAACAACGCTATAGGAAAATAAATCTAATAATTCGATCTAAAATGAATAAAATATTTGAATAGACCTTTCTCAAAACAAGACATACAAATGGAAAACAGGTATATAAAAATGTTTAACATCACTAATCATTGGAGAAATGAAAATCAAAACTACAATGAGATATTATCTCACCCTAATTAAGGTGGCTTATATCCAAAAGACAGACAATAAAAAATACTGGTGAGGATTTAGAGAAGAGGCAACACTTGTACACTGTTGGTGGGAATGTAAGTTAGTTCAGCCTAACTTGGAGAACTGTTTGGAGGTTCCTCAAAAATCTAAAAATTGAGCTACCATATGATCCAGCAGTCTTACTGTGAGGGAAGAGAGAGACCCTCTCATATTGTTTTATATTGTTTTATACTCAGTACCTGTTTTAAAAAAAACAACAAGGAAGTAAAACCAAAGACAGGCAGCCCGGCGCCAGCCCCGAAACCAGGCCTGGGCCTGCCTGGCCTAAACCCAGTAGTTAAAAATCAACTCATAACTTAAAAACCGATGTTATTCATAGATTCCAGACATTGTATAGAAGAACATTGTGAAACTCCCTGCCCTGTTCTGTTTCTCTCTGACCACCAGTGCATGCAGCCCCTGTCACGTGCCCCTTGCTTGCTCAAATCAATCACGACCCTTTCATGTGAAAGGTTGGGTTTAGAGTTGTGAGCCCTTAAAAGGGACAGGAATTGCTCATTCCGGGAGCTCGGATTTTTAGGCAGTAGCTTGCCGATGCTCCCAGCTGAATAAAGCCCTTCCTTCTACAACTCGGTGTCTGAGAGGTTTTGTCTGCGGCTCATCCTGCTACAACTGATGGATATATACCCAAAATAAAGGAAACTCGTATATCAAAGAGATATCTGTACTCCAATGTTTGTTGCAGCACTGTTTACAATAGCTAAGATTTTGAAGCAACCTAAGGGTCCATTAACAGGTGAATGGATTACGAAAATATGGTACACATACATGATGATGTTCTATTCAGCCATAAAATTGAATGAGATCCAGTCATTTGCAACAACATGGATGGAAGTGGAGATTGTTATGTTACGTGAAGTAAGCCAGGAACAGAGAGACATGCATTGCATGTTCTCACTTATTTGTGGGACTTAAAAATCAAAACAATTGAACTCCTCGTAATAGAGAGTAAAAGGATGGTTACCAGAAGCTTTTATTGTTAGTGGGGTTTTGTGGGGCAGGGGGGGATAGTTACTGGTTATAAAAACATGGAAAAATGAATAGGACCTACTATTTGATAGCACAATAGGGTGACTATAGTAAATAATAACTTGATCATACATTTTAAAGTAACTTAAATAATGTAATTGGACTATTTGTAACTCAAAGAATAAATGTTTGAGTTGATGAGTAGATACCCCATTCTTTATGATGTGTTCATGTATTCATAAATAAATGTATGCACCTGCTACATACCCACAAAAATTTTAAGATAACAAAAATATTTAAAAAGTAAAAAGTAGAAAAATATAAAGAATTGTTTACTGATTTTTTTCCATGAAAATCTCGTATATGCCTTGTTGATATAATCACCTGTATGCAAGGCCTATGAGCCATTCTTTTACTTTCCTATCCCCTACTGTTTTCATTGTTCTTTCTTCCTCTTAAGCACAACAGGCACACTTCTACCCCAGGATGTTTGTAATTGTGATCTCCTCTTCCTGGAATCCCTTTGCTTCAGACATCTGCATAGATCATGCTTGTACATCTTGCAGGTTTGTGTTCAAAAGTCACTGTATGAGTGCGGCCTTCACTGACCACCCAGTTTAAAATATTTTTATTCCAGAATTTTCTGTCTCCCTTTCTTTCATTTTATTTTTATGGTTCTCATCAGTCATCATTATCTATTCAAAATACAGGTTTTTCCCCATAATTTTTAAGTTTGTGTAATAGATATAAATATATCCAGGAGCGGTCTGCATTGATTTGGGGATGAAACCATTGTTAACAGTAAGTGGAGACAGAGGATGAAATAAATACAGTCCACACTTCAAATGGCTTCCAAATCACTGCTACCCAAAAGAATGAATGCTACATTTTTTTCACTCTCATTTAGATAAACTAGCAGATACTTAGAGAACAAAGAGTCTAAAATGCAAATTGCTACTATTGCAAGTTAGATTGTGCTTTATGGCTGAACCAAGTGCATAAGCAATCATTAATGTCTGCCCAGGACATGCCCACGACTAAGCTTATAGTACTCAGTCAGCTAGTAAGGAATAGGTTAATATTAGTTGAGGATGTTACTACATTATTATACAAATATATATTCATTTAGTGGTTGCTTGAAAACTTTACCTTTAAACAAGGTAAAGCTTATTTATTTGTATATACATTTTATATTTATAGATACATTTACATAAAATGTATAAATATGTTTATATATACATTTATTTATATATTCACTGGCGTAACATCTATTTGCAATATTAGTCACTGAGATGTGAAAAAATTTCCTTATCATAACTGGCAGCCCAAGAAAAAACGATCTAATGCAGAAAAAGCTCTACCAGATTTAGAAAGTGTGAATTCTTTCAGTATCTTCTGATCAATATTAATGTCAAAACAGATTCTTCTGAGAAAATTCATCTTTGCTCATATTAAGCAGTATTTATTACAAACATAGATCAGGAAAAATGCTCAGGTCTTGAATCTTGCCAAATGAAGACGGAAGCACAATTGCAATGGCGGACAATAAACAATAATGATAAGACTGAACACTTCTTGCTGAATGCCTGCTATGTGCCAGGTATGGTGTTAGAAACGAAGAAACAATCTCTCATGCAATCTTCAAACAACTCTGGAAAGTAGGTACCATTTTTCACCATATGATTATTTTATTATTATTATTATTTATTATTATTCTTTGAGTTTTAGGGTACATGTGCACAATGTGCAGGTTTGTTACATATGTATACATGTGCCATGCTGGTGTGCTGCACCCATTAACTCGTCATTTAGCATTAGGTATATCTCCTAATGCTATCCCTCTCCCCTCCCCCCACCCCACAACAGTCCCCAGAGTGTGATGTTCCCCTTCCTGTGTCCATGTGTTCTCATTGTTCAATTCCCACCTATGAGTGAGAACATGCGGTGTTTGGTTTTTTGTCCTTGTGATAGTTTACTGAGAACGATGATTTCCAATTTCATCCATGTCCCTGCAAAGGACATGAACTCATCATTTTTTATGGCTGCATAGTATTCCATGCTGTATATGTGCCACATTTTCTTAATCCAGTCTATCATTGTTGGACATTTGGATTGGTTCCAAGTCTTTGCTATTGTGAATAGTGCCGCAATAAACATACGTGTGCATGTGTCTTTAGAGAAGCATGATTTATAGTCCTTTGGGTATATACCCAGTAATGGGATAGCTGGGTCAAATGGTATTTCTAGGTCTAGATCCCTGAGGAATCGCCACACTGACTTCCACAATGGTTGAACCAGTTTACAGTCCCACCAACAGTGTAAAAGTGTTCACCATATTATTAAGGAACTTGAAACTCAGAAATATGAAGTGACATACCTAAAATCACAGTCATGTGACAGTAAAAAGAGTTGCTGGGTGTATTAGTTCATCCTCACACTGCAAATAAAGACATACCCAAGACTGGATAATTTATAAAGGAGAGAGGTTTAATTGACTCACAGTTCAGCATGGCTGGGGAGGCCTCAAGAAACTTAAAATCATGGCGGAAGGGGAAGCAAACACAACCTTCATCACATGATGACAGGAAGGAGAAGTGCCAAGCAAAAAGGGAAAAGCCTCTTATAAAACCATCAGATCTCATGGGAACTCACTCACCATAATGAGAGGAGCCAGCATGGGGTAACCACAGCCATGATTCACTTACCTCCTACCGGGTCCTTCCCATGACATGTGGGGATTAATGGAACTACAATTCAAGATGAGACTTGGGTTGGGACACAGCCAAACCATATCACTGGGATTCCAACCCAGAGGTCTGGATTCAAAAACTAAGCACTTTAGTCTACATTATCTTCTAGGATACATTAAGGGGTCAGGAAACTGAGACCATTTGGAACTATAAAATAAAAATGATAGCATCATAGTTGCATACCTAGGACCACATTCTTTCCTGTAGGCCTTACTATCTAATAAGTCCATTGAGAGGTAATGTGGAGAAGGTAGCTAGAAAAGTGGAATAATTTTTTATTTGTATAGATTCCTAGAGTTTATAAAGCATTATTTAACACGTTAGCTTGTTGGATTCTTATTATAATGGCAGGTGTCAATTCCATTTTCCAATTAAGTGAAGTGAGGTTCAGAGAGATTAAGGTATTTTTCTGGAGCCATTTAGAAGCAAGAACTCAAACCCAAACCCCATGTTTCTAAAAGGCTTTATTATTATTATTATTTTTTTTTACTGTCTGGTGCTCAGTTGTTCAGCTCCCTCAAAAATACATAAGATGCTATCTATTTAGAAATATACTTTAAACCTTTAAATTATTAAGATGGTTAAATCATTTAAAATGCTTATTTTGTGTACATAAAATTAATTTCTATTCCTTTCAAATAAAACCATGTATGTATATAAATGTATGTTTACATATATGTATGTATATTAGTGCTTGCCAAAGATTCTTGAATCAAAGGGAATGTTTATAGTTTTCTGTTTTAACCCTGTTAAGTTTTAGCAGTGATAGTAGGAGAATTCAATAAAATGAGAATAAAATGTAACAATCTACTCTGCAAATTTGAAACACATCTCCTTATTTTTAAAATGCAGTTATAAAAAGCATTAATTTATATCTGCAATATGTGGCACGCATTAGGAATAATACATGTTTGATCATTAAAATGGTATATTTTATTATTCCATTTTGATTTCTATTTTATTATTTTTTGCCTGTGGTTAGCAAAATGTCATTATGTTATCTCTAGGCAATTGTTCCTGCTTTAAAGTGAAGATGAGGTTGCTTTTTGATACATTCATATGTCTTTGAAATAGCTACCTTATATTCACTCAATCTTGACATCTAGATCACAGCACGTATAATGTAGTGTAATATCTTTAGAAGGTCTATAAATAAATGGTTGCTAAGGTTATGAAAATTAAAAAAAAGATAAACAAGAGACCATAGTAGTGGCAGATTTCAGTGACATACTACATTTATCATATATTTTCCTATATTTCATGTTATAGAAAAATGTGTTATAATTTGTTGAATTCTGTTTTTCATTTCAGTAGGCATAAGAAACAATATGTTTAATTACAGTCAATGTCTCATTTTATGTTTCATTATTTTTCTGCCTAATTTATCATTTTATCTTGCTCATTACTACTTTCTGTTCACTTTTGATTACAGATGTGGAAACTGTGAGTTCTGCAGTGTCCTCTGAAAAATATTAATATAAAAAAATTCCTCTGAGCAGGACCACTTTAGGTTATACTGAGTAGTATTTATTATGTGGAACCATCTTGTTAAATTGATAGTTAACAGCAAACTATTTTCTGATTGTGTTCTATTAGGACTAATTTAAAACAAAAGTATAACTCTGATCTTAGGATAATTTAATGTTCTCCTGCTATTTCCATGGATTTATGGCTATTTTCTCTAGTGAAATTTTCTGTATTGAAAAAAAGCATCATTTTTTTTTCTAGTGGGTATATATGCTACAAGGTGAGAGATTGGCTTTGCATTTTCAAACAATATTGAAATAAAATGTATAAACAATGACAAATGAAATTTAAATATAGAATCATGCACGAATACATTATTTAAGGAAAAGGGTATTCATTCTCAATGATCCTGATAGTTTTATAGAAGTATAATCAAATGTGTATCCTGGTTCTGCTTTTAGTTAGTTGGGTGACTGTGGGTGAGTCACTTCACTGTTTCTAGACCTCTTTTTGTTATCTGAAACATAAAGAATTTGGCCTTCATATAAACTAATGCTCTTACCATTTGTGCATTTTATTTGGTCACTTAATCTCAATTTCTATAGGTGGATTAGAACAGAAAAACAAAGAAGACACAGCTTTCCATGTAGAACAGGTTCAAAAAACATATTTGTTGACTGGGCGTGGTGGCTCACACCTGTAATCCCAGCACTTTGGGAGGCCGAGGCAGGCGGATCACGAGGTCAGGAGATCGAGACTATCCTGGCTAAGACGGTGAAACCCCGTCTCTACTAAAAATACAAAAAATTAGCCGAGCATGGTGGCGGGCGCCTGTAGTCCCACCTACTCGGGAGGCTGAGGCAGGAGAATGGCGTGAACCCGGGAGGCGGAGCTTGCAGTGAGCCGAGATCGTGCCACTGCATTCCAGCCTGGGCAACAGAGTAAGACTCTGCCTCAAAAAAAAAAAAAATTTTTTTTTTGCTGAATGAAATAACAATCTGTGTTGAAAGTGGAGTGGTCAGCCCAAGTACCCTGCTCAGAATAGATTTACCATTGGATGCTTCTGGGTACAGCACACACATTAGTGTTTACACAAGTTACTGGTTACCAAGTGCTCACAACTTCTCATTACTTATCATCTGACATGGCTTGACCTAATCATAGTTAGATCTGTCTCCTCCCCTTAATCCAGCTCACATGTAAGCAAGCTCCAAGGTGGATAATGTCTTATGACAGAGATATTTCTTGTTGAAGCACTCTGATTTTGCCAAACTGCCCACTCCCAGCACTGGTTCCCCTCTACAAAGTTTTTATGAGCCCTATTACCACTCCCTACAAAAGAAATGCCTTTCTCTGTTTAATTTTGATACACTTGCAGATCCTGACATTGGAGTTTTCTCTCAATTGCAATAGTCATTTATAATATAGTCTCTATTTACATCCAGTTTTGATGTGATTTGATACTAGGCAGGTAAGCCGAACTTTACAGCTGTATCATCTTGCCTCTATGATAATTTAGATGTGTTTATTGTGGCCTTTATATATCTTGACCTCACTAAAAGTCTGTTTTGAATATTTTGTCTTCCTCATGGACAAATATATGAACTGAGTCTATACCATATGGTCTTTTCAGTATCTCTAAAATGTGAACATTTCTGAAGCATTCTTCTCACATGATCCTTTCACTTTTTTTTTTCCAGAACCTGTTTGCTCATTCTTTTCTCATTTGCTTTCTGTAATTTGAATATATGTATCTAGGACTTTCTTTCAAATTTTTCTTTTTTTAACCATTCCACTTTTTCCTCCAGTCACTTCTGTGGCTTAAGGATACTTGTAAATATGTATTTCCCATCCCAAAACAATATATTTATTTCTATTTTCCCATCTGTCAGGATTTTATATGTACACATATTAGAAAGTTGTTGGGCCTTTTGTGGCCCACTTGCAGGCTATGGGACAGCGAGAAGCCTCAGAAGAATTAGTTGATCCTGTAAGAAAACAATATGCCTAAAATGGGATTAGTTGAGAACCTCTAATTGGCAATCACCCTCCCTTTAGTGTTCCCAGAAATGTATTTAACTGAGTGCTGTGATTGTTGGTGGCTAATCAACAAAGGAAGGCTCTTCATAGCCCAAGCCCCACTATAAAACATAGTTATTATCATTTGGTTTACATATCTTCATTTTCATTTTATCTGAGCTTGCATATCCTTACTGTCACAATTTACCTTGTCAGTCACTAACCAGTGTGTTCCTCCATCAAGTATGTGGCCACTAGGTAAACCTTTTCTAATTTAATTCTATTTAACCTAATGATGATGTTTTAAATAAAAGAAAGAAATATTTTAAAGAAAGTATAAAAGCATGTGTTAGAGAAATATAACAGAAAATAAATATAATATTAAATAATATAGGAGAGACTGTGAGTAAATATAGAAGGATTGTGAGTGAAAAGTGATAGAATGTGAGTTAATAAAGAAACATAACACAAGGAGTGAGAAAATAAAAATTAAGAATAAAGCATAATCGTCAATACTGTAAGAAAGTAAAAATGAGTGCAAGCAATGAGCCTGAGAAAATAAATATATAAATATGAGAAATAGAAAAAGTTAATATGTAAAAATAAAATAATATGAAATAAAGTTTAATGTGGAAGGGATGAGACACTAAAATGAAATTTGATAATGAAAAACAATGAAAGAATAAGAGAAATGTAGAGAATATGCTGACAATGTGAGATTAAAAATGCAAATAACAAAGTATGAGAACATTTATGCAGAAAAAGTAAGAAAATAAGTAGAGTATGAAATAAACTAAGGGGCCATGGTAAAAAGAAAATAAGAGTGTGAGATAATATCAGAATGGGGACAAGGATGAGAAAATAGCATGGGTGAGAAATGAGACAAAAATAAAAGAATGAGAAACATGAGGAAGTGAGAGATTAAAGAAGAGAATGAGAACACAGACAAATGAGAACACTTTCTTGAGTTCTCTTCATATTGGCACTGAGAAGGGGAAGACTAATTCAGGTGGCTCTGGAAACAAACTCAGGGGCACCAACCAAAAGAGGGCCGGACAGGGTGCGGTGAGGGTCAAGAGCTGAGCTGCTGCTGGGCCAGTTCCCAGGCATCCTGGAACCAGGTAGAATAGGCATCTGGGCAGGGTGCTACAGAGGCTCCAGAGTACCAGGAGGGAAGAGAGTGGGCAGAGTGAGGCAGAGCAGAGAAAAATTTGCCACTGCTCTGGAGTCTGGAATTTTAGCTTAGCAAAGGTGACTGAGGGTGGGGGTTGGGGACATCAGGTGGTATAATTATTTATTTTCTTGACTGTAAGGTTTACATTTGCTATAATCTGCTAACCTCTAGAGTCTGGCAATTTGAGCAGTAGAGATCCATTATAATTTTTTTACCTTTACCATGCAGTTGAATTGTTTGCTATATTTTAGCTAATTGATCAGCAAAAAGGCTTTCTACTTTGTAATCCCCTATCTAGCCTCATCACTCCCTATAATGAAGTGAGAAGCACTGTTGTAACATAGACAGGGTTGTTTTAGACACTCTGGGACTCCTGTCACCAGGCAGAACCTTTACCTTCAGTGCAAACAGGCTTGATAAACTCAAGATTTATTAAGGGTATCCAAATTGGAAAGGAAAAAGTCAAATTATATTTAGAGAAACCTGAAGACTGTACCAAAAAAACCTGGTAGAACTGATAAACAAAGGCAGTAAAGTTGCAAAATCCAAAATCAACATACAAAAAATCCATAAATAGCAAACAATCTGAAAAAGAAATCAGGAATGCAATTTCATTTAAACCAGCTACAAAAATATTTAGAAAATAAATTAAAGAGGTAAAATATATCTGTAATGGGAACTATAAAACACTGATGAAAATAATTGAAGAGGACACACACAAAAAAATAGATCTCATGCTCATAGATTTGAAGAAGTAATATTGTGAAAATGTCCACAGAACGCACAGTGATCTGCAGATTCAATGAAATCCCTCTCAAAATACCAATATCTTTCTTCTAAGATATACAAAACAGCATTCCTAAAATGCGTATGGAATCACGAAAAATCCAAAATAGCCAAAGTAGTCTTGACCAAAAAGATTAAAGCTGCAGGCATCATACCACCAGATTTTAAAACGTAACAAAAAGCTACAGTAACCAAACAGCATGGTACTGGTATAAAAACAGATACATAGACTAATGGAAAAGAATGGAGAACCCAGAAATAAATTCATGTTTTTACAGCCAACTGATTTTTGACAAAAGCACCAAAAATACTCTTTGGGAAAAAAAAAGTTTAATAAATGGTGCTAGGAAACTGGATATCTATATGCAGAAGAATGAAACTAGACCCTTTTTTTTGACCTTATCAATAATCAACTCAAAATGGATTAAACACTTGAAATTATGGAACTACAAGGCTTGAAACTTGAACTACAAGCTACAAGACTTGAAACTATGGAATTAGCAGAAGAAAACGTTTGGGAAATGCTTCAGGACATTGATCAGGGCAAAGAGTTTTTGGGTAAAACCTCAAAAGAACAGGCAACAAAAGTGAAAACAGACAAATGGGTTTATATCAAGATAAAATGCTTATGTGCAGCAAAATAAACTATCAACAGAGTGAACAGACAGCCTACAGAATGAGAAAAAGCATTTGCAAACTATAGATCTAACAAGGGACTAATATTCAGAAGACACAAGACACTCAACTCAACCACAAAAAAATACACAACCCATTGAAAAAATGTCCAAATGATCTGAATAAACATATCTCAAAAGAAGACACACAAAAGACCAACAAGTATAATAAAAACAATGCTCAACATCACTAATCATCAGAAAAATACAAACCAAAACCACAATGAGATATCATCTCACCCTAGTTAAAATGGCTATTTTCAAGAACACGAAAAATAACAGACACTGGTGAGGACGTGGAGAAAGGAGACTGTTTATACACTGCTGGTGGGAATGTAAAATTGGTACAGTCACTATGTAAAACAGTATACAATTATTCAAGAAAACTAAAAATAGAACTATTACATGATCCAACAATCCCACTGTTGGGTGCATATTAAAAAAAAATCAGTATCTCTAAAAGTTAGCTGCACACTCCTGTTTATTGCAGCACTATCCATGATAAATATGCATGATATTTATATATAAATATATTTTATATAATATTTATATTATATATTATATATTGTATACTTTATGTATAATGTATAATATATATGTTTATATTATTCATATTTATATATTTAAATATATTATATAGATAAATATATATTACATATATATATATATATATATATTTGGTCTATTCTTGAAAATGCTCCATGGACTAAGAAAATAAATGTGTATTCTGTAGCTCTCAGATAAAATGTTCTCTAAATAACTATTAGAACTATTTGATATACAGTGCAGATTAAGTCTGATTTTTGTTGTTTTTTTGTCTGGAAGATATGTCTGATGTTCAAACTTGGCTGTTGAAGTCTTCATATATTATTGTATTGGGGCCTATCTCTCTCTTTAACTCTAATAACATTTTCTTTATATATGTTGGTTCTCTTGTCTTTGATGCTGATATGGTTTGGCTGTGTCTCCACCCAAAGTTCATCTTGAATTGTAGCTCCCATAATTCCCATGTGCTTTGGGAGAAACCCAGACATAATTGAATCATGGCAGTGGTTTTCCCCATACTGTTCCCGTGGTACTGAATAAGTCTCACGAGATCTGATGATTTTATAAGGGAAACACTTTAGGCTTCATTCTCATTCTCTCTTGTCTGGCACCACGTAAGATGTGCCATTCACCTTCCACCATGACAGTGAGGCCTCCCCAGTTACGTGGAACTGTAATTCCATTAAACTTCTTTTTCTTTATAAATTACCCAGTCGTGGGTATATCTATATCACCTTCGGTTGATTATCTATTGGTCATTAATGTCCTTTTCTTTCTGGTTGATATACTCCCTTTAGCATTTCTTGTAGGATGCATCTGCTATTGATTAAGACTCTCAGCTTCTGTTTGTCTTGAAGTCTTTATTTCTTTATCAGGTTTGAAAGATATTTTAGCTGAATATACTATTCTAGAGTAATTTTTTTTTTCTTAAGCACATTTAATATGTCTTGCCACTCTCTCGTGATCTGGAAGGTTTCCACTGAAAAGTCTACTGCCAGAGGTATTGAAGGTCCATTTTTTTTTCCTCTTGCTGCTCTTAGACCCTTTCTTTATTTGTGACCTTTATGATTTTGATTATTAAATTCCTTGAAGTATTCTTCTTTGGGTTAAACCTGCTTGGTGTTCTGTAACCTTCTTGTACTTCAATATAGATCTCTTTCTCTTGGTTTGGGGAGTTCTCTTTTATTATCTCTTTGAATAAACTTTTACCCCTATCTTTTTCTCTGCCTCCTTTTAAAGGCCAATAACTCTTATATTTCCCTTTTGAGGCTGTTTTCTAAATTCTGTAGACATGCTTTTTTATTATTTTTTGTTGTCTCCTCTGTGACTTTGTAATTACAAACACTTAGTTTTCAAGCTAACTAATCTTTTCTTCTGCTTGATTTATTCTGCTATTGAAGGACTTTGATGTATTCTTCAGTATGTCAGTTGCATAATTAAAAATAATAAAATAAATAAATAAATAAAATGATATGGCCCCTCACACATATTAAGACCCAGAACATGCCTAAATGTCCATTTTCTTTTAGACAGAGTCTCGCTCTGTGGCCCAGGCTGGAGTGCAGTGGCGCAATCTCTGCTCACTGCAAGCTCCGCCTCCCGGGTTCATGCCATTCTCCTGCCTCAGCCTCCCGAGTAGCTAGGACTACAGGCACCCACCACCACGCCCAGCTAATTTTTTGTATTTTTAGTAGAAACAGGGTTTCACTGTGTTAGCCAGGATAGTCTCGATCTCCTGACCTCGTGATCCACCCACCTCGGCCTCCCAAAGTGCTGAGATTACAGGCGTGAGCCACCACGCCCGGCCTCCTGCTTAAATTTTTTAAATTATTTCAAACTCTGTGTTAGATTTATCTGTTTGAACTCTGAACTTTTCTCTGTATTTTCTTGATTTTTAAAAAATGTATTCAATACATCTATTTGAATTTCTTTGTCTGAAAGTTAACCTATCTCTGTGTTTTCAGGGTTGGTCCCTGGTGTGTTATTTACTTTGTTTGGTGTGGTTATGTTTTCCTAGATTGTACTGATGCTACTAGAAGTTCTTCAGTGTCTGGGCATTGAAGAGTTAGGTATTTATTTCATTCTTCACTGTCTGGGCTTATTTGTATTGATCCTTCTTGGGACATTCTTCCAGTTACTTGAAAGGACTTGGGTGTTGTGATCTAAGCTGTTTCTACTCTAAGGGCACCTCAAACCCAGTAATGCTGTGGTTCTCGCAGACTCACAGAGGTACCACCTTGATGGTCTTGAACAAGATCCATGAGAACTCTCTGGATTACCAGACAGAGACTCTTGTTCTATTCCTTTACTTTCTGTCGAACATACAGAGTCTCTGTCTCTGTTCTGAGCCCCTAAAGGTGGGGATGGAGTAATCCAAGCTTCCCTGTGGCTACCACCACTATGATTGTGCTGGCTCAGACCTTTAGCCAGCACAGCACTGGGTCTCACCAAAGGCCAGCTGTAACCACTCCCTGGAAACTTCCTATGTTTCCTCAAAGCCTTGGGGCTCTACAATCAGCAGGTGGAAAGGCCAGCCAGGCCTATGTCCTTCCTTATGGGTACTGATGTCTCCCAGGCCCCGGCGGGGGGTCCAAAAGTGACATTAAAGAGTCAGATATTAGTGTCAAAAACCTTAGAAGTCTACCTTTTATTCTATTGTATTGTGGCTGAGCTGAACTCAAATCAGAAGATGTAGTCCTTCCCCATATTCCCTGCCCTTTCCAAAGGCAGAGGAGCCTCACCCCCTTAGCCACAACCACCTCTGGATATGAGGAATACTGCCAGACTACCATCAATGTTCCCTTAAGGTCCAAGGTCTCGTAAGTCAGCTTGTGATAAATGTTGCCTAGCCTGGAACTCACCCCTCAGGGCAACAGGCTCTCCTCTGACCCAGGGGAAGGTCCAGAAATGCCATCTAAAATTCAAGTCCTGGAATCAGGAATGCCCCTGTTTCAGTCAGGGTTCTGTAGAGGGACAGAACTAATAGGATATATATAGATAGATAGATAGATAGATAGATAGATAGATAGATAGATAGATAGATAGATGTAAAGGGGAGTTTATTTAGTATTAACTCACACAATCACAAGGTCCCACAATAGGCCATCTTCAAGCTGAGGAATAAGGAGAGCTAGTCCGAGTCTCAAAACTGAAGAACTTGGAGTCCAATGTTCCAGGGCAGGAAGCATCCAGCACGAGAGAAAGATGTAAGCTGGGAGGCTAGGCCAGTCTAGTGTTTTCACGTTTTTCTGCCTGCTTTATATTCTATCCACACTGGCAGCTGATTAGATTTTGCCCACCCAGATTAAGGATGGGTCTACCTTTCTCCACCCACTGACTCAAATGTTAATCTCCTTTGGCAACACCCTCACACACACACCCAGGTTCAACACAAAAGGCAGCCCATTTCCTTCCGGCCCGGGGTGTGTCTAGAAATGTCATCTGGGAGCTAGTGCCTGGAACCCAGTCCTCTCTTTCTGACTGGTCCCCTATTCTGCTGTGGCTGAGCTAGTACCCAAGAGTCAAATCAAAGTTCTCCCCACTCTTCCCTGCCCTCTCAAGTGTAAGGAAAGGGGTCTCTTGGAGCTATGAGCTCTGTCACCTGGGTTTAGGAAATGGGTTATGCCAGTACTCCCTTATCTTCCCCAGCTGGAGTCTCAGCATGTTGCCTAGCCCCCCAGTCAACTGTCTCTGGGCCTGGTTCAGCCCTGGGACTAACAAACTTGTTGCAGCCCTTACGGCCTAGACCGCCTTTCAATTTATCTTAGACACCGAGAGCAATTTGGTTCTAAGTGGTGAGGTTTGCAGGTACTCAGTATGGACTGCTATAATCAGTGACACCCTTCTGGCTAATGCAGTTTTATATACTTCCCCTGTGGGCAGGTGTCAGCTGAGTTTTGTCTGTTTTTTCTTTCTACTCTAACAAGACAGCACTGAGTTCAATGCCTCACGATTGCTGTGTTCTTTCTCCCCCAGCACTCAGAGATGGTCTCCACAACATGCTGCTGCTGCCACATATGGGGGAGAGTTGGCATAGGTGATTCAGGACTGTTTTTTCTATTCTTCAGTGCCTCTTTCAGTGATATGGAGTTAAACCCAGGTACTGTAAGTGTTCATTGAATTTTGGTTCATTGGAAAGCATTTTTTTTTCTATGTAGATAGTTGTTAACATGGCGTCCTTGTGAGTGGGAAAATCAGTGGAGCTTTCTATTTGACTCTCTTGCTCCACCTCCTGGTAAAACATTCTTAAACACACACACAGAAGAAGACGCAAGTAAATGAAAGGGACATCATGTTCTCCATATAAGGAGACTCACCATGAGAAAGATAGAACAATTACATATTTCCCTACCTTGATATTTAGATTAAATACAATACCAATCAAAATTTCTACAGGCATGTATAAGAACCTGATAAGTCCATTCAAATTTTACATAGAAAATGGTGCTGAGAAGGCTGTATAATCATATACAGAAGAACGAAACTAAACATCTATCACCACGTACAAAAATTTTTTCAAACCATATTGAATACTTAAATTTAAGACCTCAAACTATGAAACTACTACAAGAAAACTTGGGGGAAATGTTCCAGGACTTTGGTCTAGGCAAAAGTTTCTTGAGTAATAACACACAGGCCGAGGCAGGCAGATCACTGGAGGTCAGGTGTTCGACACCAGCCTGACCAACATGGTGAAACCCCATCTCAACTAAAAATACAAAAATTAGGCAGGCGTGGTGGCACATGCCTGTAATCCCAGCTACCTGGGAGGCTGAGGCAGGAGAATCGCTTGAACCTGGGAGGTGGAGGTTGCAGTGGGCCGAGATTGCGCCATTGCACTCCAGCCTGGGTGACAAAAACAAAAACTTTGTCTCGAAAAAATAAAAATAAAAAATAAAAATAACACACGATCACATGCAACCAAAGCACAAATGGACAAAACATATCACATCAAGTTAAAAAGCTTCTGAGCAGCAAAGGAAACACTCAACAAAGTAAATTGACAACACACAGAATGGAAGAAAATATTTGCAAACTACCTATCTGACAAGAAATTAATGACCAGAATATTTTTTAAAGAGCTCAAATATGTTCATAGGAAAAAATCTCATAATCCACTCCAAAAAATGGGTAAAATATTTGAATACTTATTTTTCAAAAGAAGACATTCAAATGGCAGATGTGAAAAGATGCTCGACATCATTAATTATCAGATAAATGTAAATAAAAACTACAATGTAATATCATCTTACCACAGTTAAAATGCCTTTTATCCAAAACACAGACAATAACAAAAGTTGGCAATGATGTGGAGAAAAGGGAACCATCGTATTGTTGGAAATGGAAATTAGTACAACCATTATGGGGAACAGTTTGGTGGTTCCTCAAGGAAACAAAAATTGAGCTAACATATAATCCAGAAATCCCACTGCTGGGTATATACCCACAAGAACTGAAATCAGTATAGCAAAGAGATGTTGACACTCTGTTGTAGCACTACTCACAATAGCCAAGATTCAGGAGCAACCTTGTGTCCATCAACAGATGTTTGAATAAAGAACATGTGGTACACAATGGAGTACTATGCAGCCTTAAAAAAGAATGAGATCCAGTCATTTGCAACAACATGAATGGAACTGGAGGTCATTATGTTAAGTGAAATAAGTCAGGCACAGAAAGACAATCTTCTCATGTCTTCACTTATTTGTCGGAGCTAAAAATTAAAACAGTTAAACCCATGGACATACAGAGTAGAGTGATGGTTACCAGAGGGGGGAAGCATAGTGGGAGCATGTGGGTGAAAACAGAAATTGTTAATAGGTATAAAATAAAAATAGAATGGATGAATAAGATCTAGTGTTTGCTAGTAGAACAGTGTGACTATAGTAAGTAATAATTTAATTGTATATTTTACATTGACTAAAAATATAATTGAATTGTTTGTAATACAAAGGATAAATGCTTGAGGAAATGAATACCCCATTTTATATGATGTGATTATGATGCATTGCATGCCTCTATCAGGGTGTCTCATGTACTCCATTAATATATATACCTACCTACTAGATACCCACAAAAATTAAAAATAAAAAAAAGTACATAGAGACACACTGACCCAAAGATAGTAGAGTTGCCAAGATACTCCCTTAGAAGAAAAAGCTGGGTAGATCTAATATTCAAAATATCAAGAGTTCTCATAAAGCCTTAGTAATTAAAACTGTGTGGTATAATTGTTCTTGCTCCACTGTAACCTTTCTGACTTTTTCTCCCCTTTGCTCACTCCACTCCCACCTATTCTGGCCTCCTTGCGTTGTCATGCCTAATGAACTTTCTTGCTTTACTGTTCCATCTGCCTGAAATGTTGTTTCTTCAGAAATCTGTATGGCTCGCCCTCAAATCTCCTTCAGGTCTACACTAAGATAAGTATTTCCTTTTCAATCTTATTTAAATAGCAACCCTGAATCAACCTTGAACTCCCTATCCTCCTTCTCTGCTTAATGTTTTTCATAGCACTTGTCACCATTTGATATTTTACATATTTAAATTATAGATGCCCCCTGACTTACAATGGTTTCACTTAGGATTTTTTGTCTTTACAATGGTGCAAAACTGTCAAGCATTCAGTAGGAACTATACTTCACATACCCATAAAACCACTTTCTTTTCAATTTTAGTACAGTATTCAATAAATTACATGAAATATTCAACATTCTATTACAAAATAGGCTGTGTGTTGAATGATTTTGCCCAAGTATAGGCTAATGTAAGGGTTCTGAACAGGATGAAGGCAGGCCAGGCTAAACTATACATTTTGTATGTTATGTGTATTAAATGTATGTTCACTTACAATATTTTCAATTAATGGTGAGTTTGTAAAGATGCCATCTCACTGTGAGTTGAGGAGTATCTGTATAACTTTACTGATGCTTTTCCCGACTAGAATATAAACTACAGAAGGTCATGTATTTTTGTCTCTTTTGTTCATTGGTGGATTCAATCACCTAAAAAGTGTCTGGCACATAGGGGTTACTGAGTATTTGTTGAAGGAGTGAGTGAGTGACCGGACGATATTGGAGCAGAGATTAAGTGAAACAAAAATGACAAAATCCAGACACAAACTCCAAAATATATAAAATTTTGATAGATGACAAAGGTGACACTGAAGATCATTAGGGAAAAACCAAAATTAAATATAATAAATTTTGCTACAACTGTTTATCCATATGAAATAAATGTAAATGGCTCCAAACCACACAGAAAAATCCACTTAAGATATAGGAAATACCTACGTACAAAATGCAAAACTTTAAATATCATTGAATAAAATATAAAATTCTTTTTATAACTTGGGTAGAAAAATTGTTCTAAAGCCAGACCAATAAAAAGAAACAGTATTTTTAAAGGAAAAGTTCACTATGTTAAATTACATTAAAATTAAGAATTGATATTGACTCAAAAAAGAACTAGGAGAAAATTAAAAAATCTAATCACAAATTGAAGTAATATACTTGTCACAAAATCAAGTTAGTTTCAATAATATATTTAAATAACCTGAAAATTAATTTAAAAACATAACCCAGTTGAAAATAAATGAAAATATGATAACTATTTATGCTTAACATAATTAGAAATTATGGACATGCAAATCTAAAACCATAGCAAGACACCATTTTACATTCTCTGGACTGACAACAGCTAAGAAGCCTGACAGTTCTGAGTCCTGGTGAAGACTGGTAATCACTTCTCATACACTGCTGGTGCAAGAAGAAATTGCTATAATCACATTGAAAGGCAACCTGGTCTTATTTTTTAAATTAAACAGGCTCATACTCAACAATCTGGTAATTCTACTAATAAGATATATTGTACAGAAAGCGTTACACCTATGAAATAAGATATGTATTCATAAAAACACTGTACATTATATCCTATTCCAACGACAATAACAAAAAGTAAACATTAAAAACTACACAAATATCCACTGCCAGAATAAACAAATAGCAGCACCTTTTCAAAATGAAATAATATAGAACAGTGAAAATGAATGAACTGCAGATCACACGTCAACAGGGATGAATGATGTTGAATAAAAAAACAATGTTATAAGAGTACACACAGCCGGGCGCGGTGGCTCACGCCTGTAATCCCAGTACTTTGGGAGGCCGAGGCGGGCAGATCACGAGGTCAGGAGATCGAGACCATCCTGGCTAAAACTGTGAAACCCCGTCTCTACTAAAAATACCAAAAATTAGGTGGGCGTGGTGGCGGGCGCCTGTAGTCCCAGCTACTCGGGAGGCTGACGCAGGAGAATGGCGTGAACCCGGGAGGCGGAGCTTGCAGTGAGCCGAGATCGCGCCACTGCACTCCAGTGTGGGCGACAGAGCAAGACTCCCTCTCAAAAAAAAAAAAAAAAAAAAAAAAAAGAGTACACACAGATTGATAACACGTGATTTAAAAGTTAAAAAAATGAAAATTAGCACTATATTACTTACAGATTCATATAAAACGTCGTTAGTATTGAACTATTCAAAGGAATAAAAAATTTTCCGAATAGCAGTTGCCTCTGGTAGGGCATTACTGTGGGGTAGAACTGTATCGGAGACAGATACATTAAACACTATTGGTAATTTCTTATTCTGAGATTGGGTAGTGAATTAATGGGTGTTAGTTTTATCATCATGTTTCATAATTTAACTAAGCATAACGAATTCTTTTGTGTGTTTTGAATATTTTGAAGTGATACCCTTGTTTGATAAAAACGTCTCAAAAACAAGGATTTCTGTTCAGCAAAATATATACACAAAGTTATCATATATTGACAGATTGGGAGACAGTATCTTCAATGCCAAACTCTCATAAGGGACTCAAATATAGACTACACAAGATACTCCTCAAGTTAACAGTAAAAACAAAATGAGAAAAACTAATACAAAAATAGGGAAAATACAAAAAATGAAGTAACAGAAATGAAAAACTAAATACATTAAACGAGTAATTAAAGAAAAGCAAATGAAAATGAGCTAACACTTCTGTACTATTGTCAAAATTTTAAAATCTGATAATACCTGATATTGGTGGGTGCCATATACCCATATGTACATGGAAGTACAGCAATTTGGAGAGCAGTCTGGGAGTACTTCACTAAGTATACACATACTTTATGACTTGGTAATTTCCACTCCTGGAATACTACTTCAAAGAAACTCAGAAGCAGAACCATAGGAGGATATGTATAAAGTTATTCATCACAGAGTTGTTTGTGGTACTGGAATCTGGAGGAAACCAAAATGTTCATTATCTAGGAAGCAGATAAACAAAATATGGACATGTACCATGGAATTTTCTGCAGCAGTAGAATCAATAAAATAGATGTCCTCTAGCCACTTGGGTAGATCTTTGAACCATTATACTGAGTGAAAACCATGGTATCTGTAGCAAAATACCATTTATATAAATTTTTAAAGCACAAAAATCATGTATTCTTGTGAAAGACAAAAGATTTTTTTAAAAACCACAATGAATTATCTCATGTTCTTTCTCTTTCTCAATAATTCTTATTCTTGTGAGTTTTGATTTCAGGAAAAAATTGCTTGCTTTAAACCAAATGATAACTTACCTATGAAATCCACCTCCTCACAAGAAACGGACTAGTCAATAACATTGTCTGTATTATTAAAGGATGGTGTATAAGCTTCTCTACAGTTGGTACGTGGTGTAGGAACAAGGGAGAAAAAACAGGTTGATGCAGGTTTACATTAGAGATCACTGTCCTCAGAAGACTAAAAGAACAGACTGACTTAGTTAAAACAAAACGATGTGAAGAATCTTCTTGGAAGTTGCAAAGAAACAGTTCATAAAACTTATGATGAAGCAGGTCAATGCAAATTATGCATTGTGTTTTACACAATGTATTTTCATGTGAAACCCTCCCAGTGAATTCTATGAGACAGCAAAGGCAGGAGTGCACACCTGTGTGGCTCTTTTTGGATTTAGTAAGGCTTAAATCATCAGATGCTCTCCATAAAAGTGATTTGTAAACTTCACTAATTGGCCAATATATTAATAATAATTGTATTGTAAAGTCAAAGCTACATTGCACCTTAGCTAACAGTTTTGCAAATTACTTTCACCTGTATTATTTATGAAATCTTTAAAAACACACACACACAAACTTCTAGGTTAGGCAGCTATTATCAGCCCCAGTTTATAGAATTAAAAACTGTATCCCAGAAAAGTTAGCATTTATCTAGTAAATTACAAAAACATCAATTTTCTGACTGGACAGGGAGAAATCTTGGAGGTACTCAATGAGACAGCAGGTATTTGCTCAGTTGTACAAGCATTTTTAAGGCAAAAGGAAGTAGCCGAAATTGAATACATATGGAAAACTGAGCAAAGCATCCCCCAAATGCTCAATTCTAACTTTACTACAACATATTAGAGAATTCAGTAGACTGTGTTGAGTACTTAGAAACTCAGTGAAGTTACCAACTAGTAAAGATAATTGGCAATACATTATCTCCTGTTTTAATATTACCATCACATATCCTGAGTAGGTTCTAAAATATTAAATTAAGAATGATGCTACTCTTCAAGAAGATATGCAAAAATGAAAAAAAAATGTTCTCTTTTGTGTGTAAAATTTCCACTTGGTTCATGTTTTATTAATTAAAATTAGCTAACTATGGCACTCATATATTCTAAAAATATAATTCTAGAAAGCCCTGACAAAGAAATGCTGCCCATACTCAGTAAGTGACTATTTATCATAGATGAAGAGACAGTGCTTATATTTTCTTTAGTAATTCTAGTATAATTAGCTACTCAAAGGGGTTATATGTTTTTCAGAACCATTCCAATGTGTAATTCAAATGTCCTTGTTTTAAAGTTTTTTCCTCACAAATATTTTGAAATATTTATTTAATGGTCTAAATTTACAAATAAATTAACAATTTTTTTTCAAGTTTAGTGACACGCAAGTCTAAGTAGATACATACTTTCTTAGACGATGCCACAACAAAAGATGTTTCTTTTAACTGGAACACATTTCTATGCTGTGTTATAATTGATACATAAACTGAATAACTCCAAAAACACTGTGCAACAAATGTCTATTTTTATTTATTTATATTTAATTTTACTTAGCAAAAAGTAGCCTGTCTTTTGATGTCACAGTATTGCTATGATAGTCAGTGAGAAGATCTATTTCTGTTCCACTACATGTAGGTTGTTTAACTTCTGAGTAAGAGTGACTTGATTCTTGAAATGTATTCTAGATTCATTTGAATTTCATTAATTTACAATTCCAAGGGTGTTGTCATTTTAATTATTTGGTTATAGTATAAATTAGAAGGAAGACTACACAGTGCTCATAGCTAGGGAATTGCATTCAGTGATATTTTCCAATGCTAGTTGATGGTGTCTTTAATACGAAGGAATCAAGATAGTTAAAAAGAAGTGTTCACTTGGCTGGGCATAGTGGCTTATGCCTGTAATCCCAGCACTTTGGGAGGCCGAGGCAGGTGGATCACCTGAGGTCAGGAGTTCAAGACCAGCCTGACCAAATGCAGAAACCCCATCCCTTCTAAAAATACAAAAATTAGCCGAGTATGGTGGCATGTGCCTGTAATCCCAGCTACTCGGGAGGCTGAGACAGGAGAATCGCTTGAACCTGGGAGGCGGAGGTTGCAGTGAGCTGAGATCGCGCCATTGCACTCCAGCCTGGGCAACAAGAGCAAAACTCCATCTCAAAAAAAATAAATAAATAAAATAAAGTGTTCTCTTGATTTACTTGGGCGGAGGGGGAGGACAACACGTAGCCTCTAAATTCACCACGAATAGTTTTCTCTATTTGTCCTCATGATAAAGCCCTGAAGAATAAAGGACCATGTAGCCTAATTGTCATTTCTTGACATATTAAAACTTGGGAAGTTTGGATTTCATTCAAGCTATAACTTTTACAATGTCAGTCCGAATGTGTATTACATAATTTTAAATATGCTTTGTCTAAGATATTCCTCTTTGGAGGAGATGCCTAGATTCTACATAAAATATTCATGATTATAGTGCATGTCAAAAAGAAAGTAGGGTCCAAGTGGCAACAAAGGAGACGGAAAAAATTCAAATTATCGAATGAGAATGGGCTACCTCTGGGGCTGCATGAGTCGAAGGGACGTCATTCACACAGATTATCATGTCTCAACAGATTGTTGGGACCAGCTGAATTGCATTCACAAAACCAGCCCAAATTTCTTATCTTCTCATCCCTACCCACTTGCTCCAGGAGAACCTCAGGCTCTGGTTCAAAGTCAAGCATTTCTGGGAATTCCCAGAGAATGTCTCACATTTTCTCATGAACAAGACCGGGCAGCTACGTACAGCACCATCACTTGCTCTTACTATTGCCATGCTCACTGAGCACGGCTGCCGCTGACACTCCCTACACTTCCTTTTTTTTTTTTTTTTTTTTTTTTTTACACCAGGGCTCTCAGTCTTGTGGCAGGCACTAGACTCCCAAAAATGGTCCCACCATCTCCTGCTGGTCTCTCCCACTGGTGACCTGGAGCCCTTAAATGATCAAAATTGTCTGGGGAAAATGGAAGAGAATATTCAACTTCCCTTTATATTACCTTGTCTTACAGAGGACACAAATCTGATTATTGGAACCAACTTTTGCATTTATATCTATAGGCCTCTTTTTATTTAGGACTCTGACATCAAGCCAAAGGGGATTGGACCCCAAAAAATACTGATTAACAGCTACCAAATTCTCCTTAAAACTATCCCTCTCTTGCAACAACTAAGGCTAAGTAGATCAAGCTTGTTATAACTGTTTCCTCTTCTACTGCCATGTGTTCTCACTCGGAAGGTCCCTCAGCTACCCATGAAAACAGTCTTCTACTAGGCCATTGTACAGTATTTCATACATGTTTAGATAATCAATTCAATTATGGACAATGCTTTAGTCTACACAGGCTGGGAATCCAATAACAAGTTTATATCATACTTTAGAGGTTGCAAAATGTTTTCACACATTCTATCATTTAATCCTCACAACAACCTGTGAAGTAGATCAGGTTTTGCTATGAAGGAAATCAAAATTCAGAATGAAAAAGCTACTTGTTCAAAGTCATGTGTACAGCTTGATAACATTAGGTAACAATAATCATTCCTCTACGAGACTCAGTCTTTTGTTGATTCCGTCTTGTTAGGCGGGCTTATTTCATTTCATTTGAGGAACTGTCTGCTGAGTTAAGGCACCAAAGAGGCACTCGAATAATGTGCTCTTTAGATTATATCTACATACTTGTTATGTTATCTACATGGAAAAGTCATAGGAGCAGTAATGATCATATCACCTGATGAGACAGATTATGCTTCAGGCAGCTAACCACTCAGGTTTAGCAGGTCACCTTCACACATGGTAATTTTAATAGACGGTTGGGGAGGAAAATCATTGTTACAAATATTTGAATAGAAAAAAAGGGGCGAAAGCAGACAAAAAAAGGACTAGATTATTCTGAGAAGCTTGAGCTATTTATTTCAAGAAGCTTAGACTATTTGAAGAAAGGACATAGATGAATGTGCATAGAGGGCAAGAAGTCTTTCCTGCTTAGAAGAGGAAATGTTTGACCATGTTTGTTGACACAAGCAGCAGCTAGTGGAAAGAAACTGAAGATCCAAAAGATAAAAAAGCGTACAGTACTTAATGGAGCAAAGGCCCAAACAAGGCAGAAGAGAATGGATCAAATGCACATTGTCATGGGGTCAGCCTGGGAGTAAAGGTATCACAGAAGAGAAAGAAAAAAAATGCAAAAAAACCCAACTCTAATAGTTGATAGAGTATCAATGGTCTACCAAACCTCAGTTTTTACTTTAATAATTCAATGAATAATTATAAATAAAATGTATTTTTTACATTTTCTTGAGCATCATTATGGAAATATGCAAATAGCTGCAAGTGTGGATTTGGAGTCCAAAGTCCAAATATTTTCATCTTTAAAGTTTTTTCTTGTAAAATAAACACAAGTAGAAAAGTGGGTAAAACATAAATCTATAGCTCAATGAATCATCACAACTTGACTCCTGCAAAATAAATATTTAGGTTAAAAAGATATATTATTGCCTACTAGCACCTCAGAATTCCCTTTATACCCCTTCTCAGTCACCTATTCTTTAATACATCTTTTTTAATGAATTACTCTTGCCCAACGAAATTTTTGTGTCCTTTTCCCAACATCTCCCCAAACCTCCCCTAACCCCCAGTCTCTCTGGTAACCACCATTATACTCTGTTTTATACTTTCTTTTTTTTTTTTTAGATTTCACATATATTAGTGAGATCATGTGGCATTTGTTTTTCTCTGTCTTATTTATTTCACTTAGCATAATATCCTCCAAGTTCACCTATGTTGTAACAAATAGAAGGATTTTTTAAGACTGAATACTCTCTCTCTGTATGTGTGTGTGTGTGTGTGTGTGTGTGTGTGTTTCATAATATCTTCATCCATTCATCCACTGATGGGCACTTTTGTTGTTTTCATATTTTGGCTACTGTGAATAATGCTTCAGGGAAGATTTGAGGCTAGATATCTCTATGAAGTGCTGATTTCATTTTTGAGGGTATATACACAGCAAAGGATCATATGAAAATTATATTTATATTTTTGAGGAATCTCTATACTCTCTTCTATAACGGCTGCACCAAACTATATTCCCACCGACAGTGTACAGAGTAATATTTTCTCCACACCCTTGCCAATATTTATCTCTTGTCTTTTTGATAATAGCCACCCTAAACATGTGTGAGGTGATCTCATTGTGGTTCTGAATTTCATTTCCCCAATAATTACTGATATTGAACACATTTTCATATACCTGTTGGTCATTTTTCTGTTTTCTTTGGAAAAATGTTGATTCACGACCTTTGCTCATTTTTAAAATTTCTCTCTTTTATCCCCAATTTGCACTCCTATTTTTCTCTCACCAAAAGTAATCATCATAATGAGCTTAACACGTGATATGGTTTGGCTGTGTCTCCACCCAAATCTCCATCTTGAATTATAGCTCCCATAATTCCCATGTGTTGTGTGAGGGACCTGGTGGGAGATAAATGAATCATGGGGGCAGTTTCCATACTGTTCTTGTGGTAGTAAATAAGTCTCATAAGATCTGATGGTTTTATAAAGGGTTCCCTCTTTCACCTGGCTCTCATTCTCTTACCTGCCACCATGTAAGACGTACCTTTCACCTTCTGCCATGATTGTGAGGACTCCCCAAGCCACGTGGAACTATGAACCCATTAAACCTCTTTTTCTCGATAAATTACCCAGTCTTGGGTATGTCTTTATCAGTAGCATGAAAACGGACTAATACAACATGCATCTAATTTTTCATATGTGTTCTTATACACTGTTTATTTTTTGTATATGCATATTTTTAATTCATGTTAATGATGCTGGGTTAGAGAGCCCATTCTGTTTCTCACTTTTCTTATTCAGTATTTTCCTATATGTGAAGTTAGTTCATTATATATAACTGCCACACTCACCGTATTTTACCTAATCTCTCTTAGTAACAGACAATGGGATTGCATCCAATTCTTTCCTACAGCAAATAATAAAATAAAACAGCAATAAAAATATTTGTATATGTCCCTGTATGGATCTGTGTGTAATTCTTCTTGGGGTATTCAGCTAAACTACCATCCAAGGATAAGAGTATCTCTATTGTACTTTGACTAATTGCTACCCATTTGCTTTCTAAGAAAGTCTACACCTGCCTACACACTCATCAGCAGAGCACGGAGGGTTCCCTTTTCCCCACAACCTCACAGATACTTGACAAAATCAAGCTCTAGAAATTTTGTTAGTCTATCAGATAAAACATGTCTCATTTTTTAAATCTGTATTTCTTCGATTACCAATTAGATTATATCTTCACCAACTCTTTAGCCTTTTGGGTTTCCACTTCAAAATGGCATTTTGTATTATTTTCAAATTTCTCAATCGAGGTTATTGGCTTTTGTCTTGTTGACTTGAAAGAGTTCCTTGAATAATCTATATATTGATCTTTGTTTTAGACATTGCAAGTATCCTCTCTCATTCTGTCACTCTTCTATTAATATTGTCCATGGTATATTACGTCAAGGGGAAATCTTAATTTTTGTACAAATAAATTCATCATGTGTTTTACTTGCATTTGGTGCTTTTGGAGTTTTGTTTAGGAACTTGTTCTCCAAACCCAGATAATAAAAATAATTTTCCATATATTCTTCTACTAACTTTATAGTGTTACATTCATTTCATATTCAGGGAATAAATTCATGTGGAATTCTAGTTTATATATGGTGATGAATAGGAAACCAGCTTATTCTTCATATAAGGAGCTAATTTTCCCACTGTAGTTTTCTAAACAATCCTCCTTACCTGTGATTCATGATTCTCACTTCATTATGTATTAAGCTCCTGTATAAGTGGTATTTCTATTGCATCAGATTCACTTTGAAAGCATAACAGTTTTATTGTTAACATTGAGAATATACTATGAATTACAATTCGCCAATGTGTAAATTCATAATGATAAATTTAAGCTATCAAAACACATAAGAGGATATATCATATTTCAAAGTTTTGTAGTGGATATGAGAGGAAAAGAAATAGTTTGTCATCTATGGTTCAAACACATGCTTCTCTTCCCTTCCATGGTTTCACCAAAGTGCATTTTGTAGGAGTGAGCCAATAGCCTTTGCTAGTGCCTCATCTTCTAAGGTTTCCTAGATTTTATAAGTGCATTTTCACTCTCCTGGTAGCTAATTTCCAAGCAAACTGAGTGCAAAGTTATTAGCAGTATGTTTCAGTAGGCCTCACTAACAAACTAACACATAAAGGATGTTAGAAAGAAAAAAAATAGAAAGAGAGTCACATGCTTCTACGTATTCAGTGCCTGGAAGAGAAAGATTGCTGCATGGATCTTTTGTGCCCTAATTCACATTTTAAGAATCTTCACAAGGGGAACTACACAAAAGCGTTTTACTGCCATTGTTTACATCTTTCTCTCATGGTTTCTGTGAAGGAGAACATTTTAAAGTGTGCATGAAGAATAATTTTATGTGATAATATCAATGATTTTTTATAACTTTAGGCTATACTTATACATGTCACTAATAATTACTTCCCTCATTTACTATGGTTTCAATTGAAAATATAACAGGTGTTTGAAGAATATGCCCTGAATAAAAATCAAGTTTCAAATAAAAGATATTTGCTCATTAGTCTGGAGGAGGCATGAACAAGTTTTCATTTCTTATACTAAGTCAAAGCCACTGGGAACAGTTCCCCAGATTATTATGTTGAGAAATATTCTGAGTTGGCAGGTAGGTTCAGCAAGAAATAATATAATTTGTAATTAGTAATAACTGTAATAGGCAAAAGAGAGAAGGATGGAAAGAAAATGCCACACATAAAGCTAAATGCTAGAAACCTAGTAGCCTCATATACTTTCATTTTTCCCCATGACTCAAGTCCTTCTTTCCTATGGAATTCTTAATTCCTTAATTCTTTCCTATAGAATTAAAGAGATTATCTTAAATATCTCTGTATATCTAATCTCTACTGCACAACTTTTTTTAACTTGTATTTTAAGTTCCAGGTTCCATGTACAGGTTTGTTATATAGGTAAACTCATGTCATGGGACTTTGTTGTACAGATTATTTTGTCACCCAGTATTAAGCCTAGTACCCGTTAGTTACTTTTTCTGATCCTCTCCCTCCTTACACCCTTCACAGGCAAGTAGGCCCCAGTTGCTTTTCTCTTTGTGTTCATGTGTTCTCATGACTTAGCTCCTACTTATAAGTAAGAAGATGCGTTACTTAGTTTTCTGTTCCTATGTAAAGTGTGCTAAGGATAATGGCCTCCAGCTCCATTTATGTTCCTGCAAAAAAACCCACAAGATTTTGTTCTTTTTTATGGCTGCATAGCTTCCATGGTATATGTGCCACATTTTCTTTACTGAGTCTGCGATTGATGAGCATTTAGGTTGATTCCATGTCTTTTCTATTGTGGAGAGTGCTGCAATGAACATTCACATGCATATGTCTTTATGATGAAATGATTTTATATTCCTCTAGATATAAAATCAGTAATGAGAGGGCTGGGTTGAATGGTACTTCCGTTTTTATGTCTTTGCAGAATCACCACACTGATTTCCACAATGGTTGAACTAATTTTCACTTCCACCAACAGTGTATAAGGATTGTTTTTCACCATAACCTCTCCAGCACCTATTTTTTGGCTGTTACTCTGACTGGTGTGAGATGGTTTCTCATTGTGATTTTGATATACATCTCTCTAATGATCAGTGCTATTGAGCTATCTTTTTATGCTGGTTGGTTGCTTGTATGTTTTCTTTTGAAAAGTGTTCATGTCCTTTGCTCACTTTTTAATGGTATTGTTTTTGTTCTCGTATATTTAAGTTCCTTATAGATCCTGGATATTCGATCTTTGTCAGATATACAGTTATGAAGATTTTCTCCCATTCTGTAGGTTGCCTGTTCATTCTGTGGATAGTTTGTTTTACTATGCAGAAGCTCTTTAGTTTAATTAGATATAATTTGTCAATTTTTGCTTTTGTCGAAATTGCTTTTAGCATCTTTGTCATGAAGTCTTTGACTGTTCCTATGTCTAGGATTGTATTTCCTAGGTTGTCTTCCAGGGTTTCTATAGTTTTGGGTTTTACATTTAAGTCTTTGATCCATCTTGAGTTGATTTTTGTAGATGGTATAGAGAAAGGGTTCAGATTCAATCTTCTGCCTATGATTAGCCAGTATTCCAACATTATTTATTGAATATTCCCCATTGCTTGTTTTTGTCAGCTTTGTCAAAGGTCAGATGGCTGTGGGTGTGTGGCCTTATTTCTGGGCTCTTTGTTCTATTCCTTTGGTCTATGTGTTTGTTTTTGTACCAGTACCATGCTGTCTTGGTTACTATAGCCCTGAACTATAGTTTGAAGTTGGGTAGCATGATGCCTCCAGCTTTGCTCTTTTTGCTTAGGATTGCCTTGGCTATTTGGGCTTTTTTTTTTTTTTGTTCCATGTGAATTTTAAAAAAGTGTTTCCTAGTTCTGTGAAAAATGTCATTGGGAGCTTGATAGGAATAGCATTGAATGTATAAACTGTTTGGGGCAGTATGTCTGTTTTAACAATATTGATTCTTCCTATCCATGAGCATGGAATGATTTTTCCATTTGTTTCTGTCATTTCTGATTTCTCTGAGCAGTGTCTTGTAGTTCTCCTAATAGAGATCATTCACCCACTTAGTTTGTTGCATTTCTAGGTGTTTTATTCTTGTTGTGGCAATTGTGACTGGGATTGCATTCTTCATTTGGCTCTCAGCTTGGCTGTCACTGGGTTGGTATATACAACTGCTCGTCATTTTTGTACATTGACTTTGTATGCTGAGGCTTCACTGAAATTGTTTATCAGCTTAAGGAGCTTTAGGGCCAAAACTATGGAGTTTTCTAGATAAAGAATTATGTCATCTGCAGACAGGGATAGTTTCACTTCCTCTCTTCCTATTGCGATGCCCTTTATTTATTTCTGTTGCCCGATTGCTCTGGCCAGGGCTTCCAATACTATATTGAATAGGAGTATTGAGAAAGGGCATTCTGGTCTTGCACCAGCTTTCAAAGGGAATGCGTCTAGCTTTTACCCATTTAGTATGATGTTGGCTCTGGGTTTGTCATTGATGGCTCTTATTATTTTGAGGTTAGTTTCTTCAATGCCTACTTTGTTTAGAGTTTTAAACATGAAGGGATGTTGAATTTTATTGAGAGTTTTTTCTGCATCTATTGAGATAATCATGTGTTTTTATGTCTTTAATTATGTTTATGTGACGAGTCACATTTACTGATTTGTGTATCAATAAATGATACACTGATTTGTGTATCAATAAATGATATTTGTGATCCTGATGGATAAGCTTTTTGATGTGCTAATAGATTCACTTTGTCAGTATTTTGTTAACGATTTTTGCATTAATATTTATCAAGGATATTAGCCTAAAATTTACTTGTTTCAGTGTGTCTCTGCCAGGTTTTGGTATCAGAAAGATGTTGGCCTCATTGAATGTTTGGAAAGAATCCCTCCACCTCAATTTTTTGCAATAGTTTCACTAGGAATGATATCAGCTCTTCTTTGTACATCTGGTAGAATTTTTCTGTGAAAATGCCAGGTCTTGGCTTTTTTTGTTTTGTAGCTTATTTATTACTGATTCAATTTTGGAGCTTGTTATTTGTCTGTTCAGAGATTCAATTTCCTCCTTGTTCAGTTTTGGGAGGGTGTATGTATCAAAAAATTATCTATTTCTTCTAGATTTTCTAAACTGTGTGCATAGAGGTGCTCATAATATTATCTGATAATTGTGTGTATTTTAACAAGGTTAGTGGTAATTTCCCCCTTGTCATTTCTGATACTGTTTATTTAGATCTTCTTTCTTTCCTTCTTTATTAGTTTAGGTAGCATTCTATTTTATTATGTTTTTCAAAAAACTAAGTCCTGGATTTGTTGATCTTTTGAATCATTTTTCGTGTCTCTATCTCCTTCCATTCAGCTCTGATTTTGATTATTTCTTGTCTTCTGCTAACTCTGGAGTTGGTTTGCTCTTGGTTCTCTAGTTCTTGTAGCTGTGATGTTAGGTTGTTAAATAGAGATATTTCTAACTTTTTGATATGGGCATTTAGTGCTATAAACTTTCCTCTTAACACTGCCTTAGCTATGTCCCAGAGATTCTGGCATGTTGTATCTTTGTTCTCCTTAATTTCAAAGAACTTCTTGATTCCTGCCTTAATTTAACTATTTATTCAAAAGTCATTTAGGAGCAGGTTATTTAATTTCCCTGTAATTTTATAGTTTTGAGCGAATTTCTTAGTGTTGATTTCTAATTGCTTTCACTATGGTCCTAGAGAGTGGTAGTTATGATTTCAGTTATTCGACATTTACTGAAGAGTATTCTATGTCTGATTATGTGGTCAATTTTAGACCATATCTACTTAACAACTTTGGATGACTGTCTTGGAGAATATTGATCACCAAATTAGAAAACTTATTTGAGTATTAAATGCATTGCACTCTATTTGGGGCATTTTCTATAGCTTATATGGATGATAGTAGAAAACATATTTTTATTAGTTCACTTCTGCTTATGTACTTTCTGACCATGAAGTCACATGATATTTGATGTGTGAAGCATTTGGTCATAGCTCCTTGTTATTATAGTATCCAATATTGCATCCATAAACCAAAAGTCAGGGGTTGAATATATGTATTGAGGAGTATTTCTTATTCCAAAAGAATGTAACTCCTTGAGAATTGTATACAACCAGGACTTCAAATCCTGTGTAAATATTGTTAAATAGATTATTTTTCATTCATCCTAACCAATTGAAAATTCTCCATAAACACCAGAGATATTCTACAAGACCTCTTCCAAAGGCATTGAGTTTTCATACAATAAAGTCTTCACTAGGACGTATTCACTCTAGAAGACATCAGATTCTGGAATGATATCTGATCTGATTCCAGCCCCTTTACCAATATACTAGTGCTCCTTAGTAAACCAGATAGAAAAATAATGAGAATAAAATTCAAAAAACTGGGGTTTGCTTACTGAAATGTCTTTATAAGTTCCCCGAAGTCTAATTCAAAACTTCTGATCTACTTCATCTTACTCTGTTTTACCTTTCCAATCTCCACATTTTATTCTAAAACAAAAATAACCCCAACCGTTAGAAGATATATTTATACATTAAAGAAGGAATAGAAAAATGTCTAGTAATAAAGACTTTAAAAGTGACTTTAAAGCACAGAATAAAAGAAAAAACCTCAGGCAAATCTTGTCCAATATAACCTATTGTATATATTATGTAGCTGAATATCACATGAGGGCATTTATTGTTTTTAGCAGAGAAGAAGACACATAAAATGGGCTCCCCAAAAGCCACTGGATGAGTAAAAACAACTGTACATTTACATTCATATGCTTTTTTCATTAAATAAACCCACATGTTACACATAAGTGTATCTAAGGAGAGGAAGAATGGGTTACAATATCGGTGTTACCTTTGTAGTATCTGTTTCTCTATCTGTAAAATGAAAGCATTGCATAGTATAATTTCTAAAAGCCCACACAATCTCTCTGGTTCTCCATCTTTTGCTGACATTTATGCTGTATATCAAAATATACATTTCCAGTTATGCTTAAAGTTTTGAAAAAGCAAACTGCCCTTTAACTGATTCAAATAAAAAGGGTCCTTGAAATGTAAACATTAGCTGCCATGACATTTCCCAGCATTATTAGAGTTAGGTTATAGGATCTGTATGAAAAATCATAGGACACTAATGATTACTATGCTGGAGTGAAGAGCTATGTGAGATTTTGTACTGTGTAAACTGTTATTTGATTTTTAAAAGCACTGTGGAAATCAACCTGAAACTCTGGACAGATATCCTTGGATCTATGTGCTTAATATTAATTTTCATTCCTAAGCAGCTTGCTACAATGCTGCAGAGCAGTGGCCACTGAAAAGGACCAACAACATGTGCCACAGTCTTTAGAAATTAAAAATATTCCTTGCCTAATACCATTGGATACATGTGAATCAAGAAAACAAAAAGTGTGGATGGATAAGTTGCCTATAAATAATTAATCTCTTAAGCAAAACAAATATCTTATAGGCTATTATACCAAAAGTAGTAATTATTTTATTTCCCTTTAGCCAGTCTTCTTTGTCCATAAGAATTATAAAACATCTCCCAAATATACTAGTCCCCTAGTGCTCACTAAATTCCAAAACACTCTCTAGATTTCACAAACAAAGCAATCTGCTAATATGGACTGTTTTGAGTATTTCAGTAAAGTTAATATGTCACCCAGAGGCCCATGACAACACACAGTTTATCAAGAGTTATTAATCAATGAACATATATGTTGAATACATAAATCTTAATAATCATTTGGAAATGCCATCAGGCCCGGTGGGTGAGTTAGACTAGTTTCAAAGGTTCAGGGCCAAGGCAGGCTAAAAGGAGTGTAAGCCTTAGTATGCATATGCTATAAGACAAGAAAGGCCAGGGGTGGAGGGAGGGGCATGATCCACTCACTCAAATGCAAAATTAAGGTGGATGGGTGGTACCACAATAATCAATTATCAAGATAAAAACTATTTTAATACATTAAAAAAATAAATTCCAAACATGCTGACCAAAACATAAAACTTGTAAATACAGACATGGCTTAACCCTACACCATCTTAAATACTGCACCCCAGGTGAGTACTTAACTTTCCTTACCCAGGTTCTAACCCTAAAATCAAGCGTGATAGTTATAAGATTCCTTCCATGCCAGAAAACTGAGTCTCTCATGCTACTGAAGTTTGAGGCAAGTGTTGAAGCCCTTTATTGTATTCTAACATTATCCTATGTAAATATGGTACCTGCAGAATATACTCATTAAAATGCCTCTTGATGAGCATATACATATATATACGTATATACACGTATATGACCCTAGAAATTTGAAATTAGCTCTGAACGAGTTCTCATAGCATATATATACATATATGTACGTACATATACAAATACGTACATATACGTATATATACACATACGTACATATACGTATATGTACACATACCTACATATACGTATATGTACACATACCTACATATACGTATATGTACACATACGTACATATACGTATATGTACACATACCTACATATACGTATATGTACACATACCTACATATACGTACATATATGCACATATACATGTGTCCATATATGTACATATACGTGCATATATGTACATATATGTGCATATGTGTATATGTACATGTGTGTAGATATGTGTGCATATACATATGTATGCATATGTGTGCGTATGTGTGCATATACATATGTATGCATATGTGTACATATACGTACATGTGTGCATATACATATACGTACATATGTGTGCATATGCATATGCGTACATGTGTACATATGCATATATGTACATATGTGTATATATACATATATACACATAAGTACGTGTACATGTGTATATATACATATATACATATATGTACACGTACATGTATGTGCATACACGTGCATGTACACATGTACATATATGTACACACATGTATATATGTACGTGTACACATGCGTATACATGTACGTGTGCATATGTGTATACATGTACGTGTGCATGTGTATATATGTACGTGTGCATATGTGTATGTACATATGTGTATATGTATATATGTACATGTATGTACATATATGTATATGTGTATATGTACATATGTGTATATGTGTATATATGTACGTGTGTATATATGTACATATGTGTGAGTGTATATATGTACATATGTATGTATATATGTACATGTGTGTATATGTATATATGTACATATGTGTGTATATGTATATATGTACATATGTGTGTATATGTATATATGTACATATGTGTGTATGTGTATATGTATATATGTACATGTGTGTATGTATATATGTACATGTGTGTATATGTATATATGTACATATGTGTGTATGTGTATATGCATGTACATATGTGTGTATATGTATATGTATGTACATGTGTGTATATTATATATGTGCATATGTGTGTATAAGTATATGTATGTACATGTGTGCATATGTATATATGTGCATATGTGTGTATATGTATATATGTACATATGTGTATATGTATATCTATATACAGATATACATATACATATATGCACATATGTACATATATACGTATACATATATGTATGTACTCGTTCAGAGCTAATTTCAAATTTCTAGGGTCATTTTTTTTCAAATACCACTTGTAGAGATTCTGAGAAATAACTTACTCCGAAAGAACTACTAAATTTTCCCAACAAACAGTATTTTGAACAATTATGTGAAAATTAATTTGAAATACTCCGTATATATGTGAAACCTTTATGTTTCCGAGAATAATTATGAGACTGAGGAGCACTGATAAGAGAAAAAGGGTGATCAACTCTACCAATGCTTAATCCTGGATATGGAAGCTTCTACATGCCTCAACAAAAGAAAGAGATGTGAAATAACCATCAAATGGACAAGGTTTAATGACCCTGGATATTGGCATCATTCATGATTTCATTATACTTTAACAAAAGATATCAACTGTGATATCCTTGCATATCTCGAAAGAGTCCACGCTTTCAGACTTCCTACCATTGTTTTTTATTATTAGAATTTTACTTGAGGGGAAGAAAAAAAAAGAGTAATATTGACATGAACTGAACTCTGGTATTTAACACTTAAATTTTAGCAGTCATATGAAATGAACGAAAGTCTGTAGGGCCACCAAAGGTGAGTAATGAATTTTCCCATGATGGGAAAAAGGAAGTCAGGAAAAACATTGGAGACACAATAAATGAACTAAGTTTTCAATGGTGTAGAAGATGTCTATAGATGAAAGAGTGGGAAAAGCATTTCATGCAGGACAACAAATAAAAAACAGAGCTTACGGTGATGAATAAGGTATCATTCTCAATCTCGGTATGTTTGGCTGAGAGACCATAATAAGCAACATGAGGTAAAATATGCAAAGAATTATATGGCAGGTATAGAGAGAATACCATAAAGAGGGAAGAGGGAGGAACAAAGGCTTCCAGAATGAGGATCAGGAAAAGGATAATGGAGCAGCAAACATCTGAGTTGGGTCCTAAGTGATGATAGAAGGCGAAGGTGCAGAGATGGCAAGGACACTATGGACCACCATGGTAAGAAGCATGCAGGATGTCAAGAGAAGTTAAGAGTTATTTAGAATAGATTAACTAAATGGTGTATTAAAAGAAAATAATAAGAGAAAATGTGAGAACTTTGAGTTGGAACCAGAGAGCTAACGGCAGAAAATCTGGATTTGTATTTTTAGGCAGTGGCTAAATGGGGACATGAATCAATGGTGGTTTTTAACAAGGGCATGAGCACAACTGTGCTTTGGAAGATAAATCAGGTTACAGTGTGTAAATTGAATTGAGGGAAGAAAGACTGAAAGCAAGGATAAAAGAAGAGGGATATTAAAAAGTTCTATTGGGAAATTTTACCTTAATTCAGAACATGATTCTTTAAGACAAATAGAATCTGTATTCAGGCAACTCAGAATTGCAAGAACTACTGGCACAAATATTGTGCCACAAGGAATTCTGGCTCTTGAAGCTACCCTCAACTCACTGCTTTGAGTTGTAGCCATTGTTCTAATACTTAGTTCATTCAGTTGTTTACTGTTTGCATTAGTTTCCTTTATTGATTATACTGATTCTTCAGTAAACTTTGTAAAATGCCTAACATTGTTGACATATGGAAGCCAAAATGGTTTCTTTCTCTGTGTGTAACCCTCCAGCTATCTTTCCACCTGTCTCAAATGTGAGAACAACTTTCAAACATTCTCCGTTGGCCTGAGAGGGTCGCTATCAAGCTTCTTGGCTAGAGATACAAAAAGCTCTGTGATCTGGCCCTTGATGGATTCCCTCGTTTCAGTTTTCACCACTTTCTGTCTCATGGTTTATGTAACAGCAACACCAAAGCAGATGTTCTCTCTCACAATAAGCTGTTTCTCACCTGGCCCACTGCTCTAATTGTTGTCTTGGCCTGATGGGTTCCACCGTACAACACCCCAATCTTCCTGCACCTGGCTAACTTGGATTCATCTTGGAGCACTTCCTCTGTAAAATCTTGCCATCAGATTTCATGTATTGATATGAACCAGAGTTCAGTTCAGATTTCAGATTTCATGTATTGATAAATACCAGAGTTCAATTCATACAAAAGAGTAGCATTTGTGTGAAGTGAACTCTGGTATTTAACACTTAAATTTTAGCAGTTATCTGTAGTCTGGGAGAGACTGTTCATAATGCCATGAATTAAGCAGACTACGAGCTTGGTTCTGCCTTAGATTAGTAGGAAAGATAAATTGAGTAACAACCACTGAATTTTTATCTGTTGCCTTCACCTCGGAGCCAATGAGTCAATCCTGCCAATAATCTGTAGTTCTCTCATGAGCAAAGCTTGCTTCATGTTACCTTATACCTTAGAGGACAGTCTTAACCTTCTTATTAAGGTTTCAGCAATAAGAGTAGTATTATTTGTTTAGAGTGTGTGTGTGTGTGTGTGTGTGTGTGTGTGTGCGTGTGTATTTTAGGCAATTGGGTTGATTAAACCATTCCAACCTCTGTACTTACACTCCATCGCTGTGACACACATTTTTCACCTATTGCTAAACATTTTTGTCCTCATTTGTCTTTCGAAACCTTGGCTCCCAATTTGGTGTCTGTAATCACTCACTAAATATGGGTCAGGAGTCTATGTTAGTTTAACATAAACAATTTAACAGTAGAAAATTTGGCAAACACAATATTATGCAATAAATGTCTGTATGCCTACTGAGTACTGAGTATTTCATAGGTGTGCAAATATTTGCATGGAATTACATTTACACAAATCCATTCTTATAACAAAACACTTTGTATTTTACTTACAATTTTATGAACATTTATCCCAGTCTTATAAATACTTGCAACTTACCAGACTACATATATTGGTTTACCATTTCACTCCCCAAGTGTCATCAAAACATTCACTTAAGAAAATCCAGAATGGCAGAAAACCCTTAGAAATTTAGTCCAAACATTAAATTTTATATAGAGAGAAATTTAGGTGCAGATAAATGAAGTGACTTGCCGAAAGTTACACAGCTAGTTAGTGTCAGGTACCAAGTGCAGTGTATCAAAACACACATCTCTCGACTCCCAGTCGAGTAGCCTCTCCACTGTGCTCTACTCATTGCTGCCACAAATCAAGCACTGTGCTACCCAAATGGGTCTGAAACCCCTTTCCATGAAATTAGGCAGCAAGTCTTGTTACTGGAAGAAATAATCCTCCAGTGTCACCTCCTCTGGGTAGAATTCACCAGCCCTCACTGTGGTAGTCCCTTATAACAATGTTGTATTTTTTATTTTTTTTTTTTGTCTTGAGATGGAGTCTCGCTGTGTCGCCCAGGCTGGAGTGCAGTGGCGTGATCTCGGCTCACTGCAAGCTCCGCCTCCTGGGTTCATGCCATTCTCCTGCCTCCGCCTCCCAAGTAGCTGGGACCACAGGCGCCCGCCACCACGCCCAGCTAATTTTTTTTTTATTATTATTTTTAGTAGAGATGGTGTTTCACCATGTTAGCCAGGATGGTCTCGATTTCCTGACCTCGTGATCCGTCCGCTGTGGCCTCCCAAAGTGCTGGGATTACAGGCGTGAGCCGCCGCACCCGCCCATAATTTTCTTTCTTTATGCCTTACGCTTTTCTAGTCTAGGAACCCATCATTGCCAGAGACCATGTTTCATGCATTTTATTATAAACAGTATTAAATTCCCCTAGATGCTGTAACAAAGTACCACAAACCTGGTGGCTGAAGAGGACAGAATTTTATTATAACATCATTCTGGAGGCCAGAAGCCCATTTCACTGAGACAAAGTCAAGATGTTGGCCAGGCCCTGCTCCCTCCAGAGGTTCTAATGGAGAAGCTCTTTTTTTGCCTCTTTCAGTGTCTGGTGGCTGCAAGCATTACTTGGCGTGTAGCTGAATCACTCTGATCTCTGCCTCTATGGTCATATTATATTATCCTTTTCTGTCTGTGTCTAGTTTCCCTCCACCTCTCACTCACAAGGAAACCTGTGATTGCATTTAGGATCCCATCTCAAGATATTCAGTCACATGTATAAAATCTTTTTTTCATATAAGATGACAGATACAAGTTCCAGGGATTATAATATGGATATATTTGGATGGGGGTCATTATGTAGTCTACCACAACTCTTATTTCATAGAAGAGAATATGGATTATAGCACAAAGATTGTATATTAATATAATTATTTGACTATTTAGCATATTTTTCAACCAAAGTTTGCAGGGTCAAACTCATCCATTAGGTCTTGCCAGTCTCAGAAACTACAGGCACTCAAGATGAAAAGCAGTAAAAGATTCAGGTATCAACTACCTAGATGATGAATTGATTTTGCATGTCAGACACAATTAACGTTGGTTATGATAACTGTTTGGAATAATGAACAGTTATTTTCTGCTGATTAAAAAAATATTGCTTGCATATTGTAGAATATTAAGGGGGAAAGAGAAAATATAAACCAAAAAATATTATCTAGAATTCCTTCACCCATAGATAATCACTGTGAACATTATGTTTATTTCTAGTACATTTTATATGTATACATATATATGCATACTTAAATGTTTTGCATTTGATATGTGCTCCTATTATGTCAAAATATTTTATATACATTTATATGTACATTTCATTTTTCTTAGATGATTTAAATAATATTATAGGGAACATTGTTGGAACCTGTATTTTCACTAGGCATTATATCATTAGCATTTTCCCATGTCATTAAAAACTCTTTGTAAACATCATTTTAATAGCTGCATAATGGTCCATCATATGGGTGTATCATCATTTACTTTACCACTCCCTTGATTTTATGTAGTTGGGCTGATTGTGAATGACTTTTCACAGTACTGAATACAATGAATACAATGAAAGACACCTATCCAGGTTAATTCAATATTGATGGAATGTGGTAACTTTATTTTCAAAGACTGGGAAATAAGTGCTTTCATAGAGCCACATTTAACAGAGAGTATTTAAATATTGATGTTTGCACTATGTGTTAAGGTGGCTTTGCCCTCCTATCTCATAGTTCACTTACCTATGATCTGTGCTCTGAAACATGTTTGTCAAGAGCCAGAGAACATAGGATGGGAAAAGATACATGGCAAGTGAGGAATCACTTAGAGAAAGACAACCTGAAATACTTAACTGGAGGATAAAGCCCAATCCAGTGCCTGGTATGAGCTAGACAGGTCATGAGAAACCCAGAAGGCAAGTATGAGTTGCCACTGAGTGGCTCAGTTATCTCAATCAGGCCCAAGAAATACAGAAATCTTGAAAGCTGGAGTGACAGTAGGAAGAATAATTGAGGTTAAGGTTTTTATATTTAAAGCATCAGAATAATTCTGTCAGGCAGGGAGATATGGTTTGTGTTTTCTTTTATCCACCTTGACTTCTTTTCCCCTGTACCCCCTTCCCAGGTCTCAAAGGAATTGGCCAGTATTCCTCGTAACTCAATGTTTAAGAGCCTATTATGTGATAGAACACACACAATTGATTTCATATATATCATCTCTCTTCATCCTTACATCAACCTTGACATAATATTATTATCCCTATATTACAGATAAAAGCTCAGAAAGGTTAAGCACACTCCCAAGATCACACAGTCAAAAGTTAAATTAAATCCCAGTGTCCTGACTCCCAAAGTGATGTGGTTAATTTCTATCCTCTACTTTTTTGCTTGCCTAGGTTACAGGTTTCCTCTCAAGTTATTATAGTTCTATGATTTTAGTTGGTACCTAAACCAAACACTTCATAAAGGTGTGTCATCAGGTACAAAGAGCTGGTACTTAAACAATACACGATCTGCCTACTGGAAAGACAACTCAAAGCTCATGACTCCTATAAAGTAGTTTTGTCATGGGCCCTCAGGGTCCATTTGTTTCCAATCTCCTCAGCACCTACTTAGGATCTTTAAATACAGAGGACTAACAGAGTGAGTGTTTTTGCTAGCAGTACTCAGGGGTTATTTGAAAGGAAAATGAAATGTAAGAAATAAAATTGGAAATAAAGATATCTTTAAATAGTATAAATCAATACTTGAAATATTGGGTAGGAATTCTGAATTTCAGGGCATTAGCAAACACAGAAGCTCATATTAAGCCAGGAAAGATGACTTTTCTCTAAATTTTAAATCATCTTGATGTTCTTCACAACCATTAACCACCAACACGTAACATCATATTTAATACCAAACACGATGACACTGATTTTTTATTTTATTGAATTATGTATGATTAAAAGGAATTTGAATTAACTTCCTTTGGCCATGAACCAGTTTTGCCCAGAAACCCCAAAACTTAGCTAAGTTTTTATATTTTCTCTATACTTGAGTTTTTTTCCCACAATATTTATTTTATACAGATATAATTTTAGTTGCTTTCTATATGATATTCCATTATAGTTTAACAAAGACTTTTTAAATATTTCCTAGTTAAATTTGTAGTCATTAAAATCTATGGTCAAGTTGACACTGCTCATAGTACCTCTATGACCCATTTATGTTATTTGATTAGATTATAGTGTTGGGATTGTAAAATGTCAGATTTTTAAAAGCTCATCAGTATTCCTCCAATGCAGATAGCCTTTTGCTTTTAGGAACCTTTTTCTAACTATACCAAAAATATGGTTGATATTGTCTTGAACATGTTCATTGACGGGGAACTCATTAAAACTTGAGGTGGTCTATTCCATCTTTGGGCACTTGTAATAGAGAAGATCTTCTTTTCTTTATTTTGACCAAAATTCATTCCCCCAAGGCTACCTTTCAGTGGTACTAGTTTTATCACATGGGGCTACAGAGAAAAGTCAAATTCCTCTTTCAACGCTTTTGACATACCGTAATTGTAATATTACAACACTGTGGTACTAATAGAGTAATTGATAATGACAACTAATCATTAGTTAGTGCTTATTATAGACCAGGAACTATTCTAAGTGTTTTACATATATTAACATAGCAATACTCACAACAAACCCGTATGTTAGATTCTATTTTTCCCCTGATTTTATAGAGAAGTTCTGACATACAGAGAAAATAAGTTACATGCCAAAGGTCAAACAATTAGTGAGCAGTGAAGCCAGCATTTAAACTCAGGCTGTTGGGCTGATGCCAATGGACCATATATATGGAAACTGACTTATGCTATACTAAGTTATGTTATGTGTGGTGTGTTGCACATCGTCATGCATTCTTAATAAAGATGTTAGACCCAAAATCAACATTAATAAACAAAAGAAAATATAGGTAAGTATATATTTCCGATCTACCTCCACCAGCACAATTCTTAGAATCTTGATTAGATCCTGGGAGGAGAGATTAAAATATCCATCTCTGGATAAATGACTTATAGGTAGTGGCATGTGGACATCTACCACACTGAAGTCCACCAGTCAATGTATTGCTCTGCATTTCCACATGTACATTTACTGTCTTGTTCTTAAATATGCAGACAGCAAAGAGACAACAGACATTTGAGAAAATTCTCCATCAGAAAGATGGAGATTAAATAAACATAAGAAAATACAGAAATAAGAAACACAATTTATTAATGATCTCATTAGATTCTCAGGTAAAGAAGATAAAATATTAATTTCCTCAAGTACAACAGTATACTACTAAAAAAGGAGCATTCTAGAATTATGAAAGTGGTCTTAGAAAATAAAATGACTCAAAATATTTAAAAAATCTCAGTAGAAACTTTCATCTTGCAGTACCCTTCTTATGTCCCTCAATACTGCAGCCACATTGATCTTTTATACTTCAAGTGAATTCCTGCCCTTGGGCTTTTGTAATCTTTATTTGCTGCCCTGTAATAACTTTTCTCTGCTCTTGAAATAGTTGGCTTCTTTTTGTAATTTAACTCCCAGGGTAAAAACTATGTCCTTAGGCTTCTCCAGTCTGTTTATTTATAATTGTATCTTTTTATCCTCATCACTCCGTTTTTAAAAAAATTCAGCCTGTATTTTAGATACAGGGTTACATACGTAGGTTTGTTAAATGGGAATATTGCATGATGCCAACATTTGGGGTATGGATCTTGTCACCTAGGTAGTAAGTATAATGCCTGATAGGTAATTTTTCACCCCCCTCCACTGTAGTAGTCTGCAAGATCTAATTATTCCCATATTTATGTCCATGTAGGATTAGGGTTTAGCTCCCACTTATAAGTTAGAACATACAGTGTTTGTTAGGTTTCCTGTTTCTGCATTAATTTGCTTAGGCTTATGGCCTCCAATTCCATTCATGTTGCTACAAATAACATGACTTCATGACTTCATTCTTTTTTATGACTGTGTGCTATTCCATGGTGTATATGATCCACATTTTCTTTATGCAATCTTCCATTGATGGGCACCTGAGTTGATTCCATGTCTTTGCCATTGCGAATAAGACAACGATGAACACATGTGTGTATATTTTTAGTAGAATGATTTATTTGCCTTTTGGCATATACCCAGTAAAGGGATTGCTGGGTCAAATGATGTGAAATGAAAATAAATCTTGGGACCTCAAAATCACTAAGCTAAAGGGAAAAGTGAACCTGGGAACTGCTTAGGGCAAACCTGCCTCCCATTCTACTAAGTCACTCCTCTGCTCACTGAGATAAATGCATATCTGATTGCCTCTTTTGGAAAGGCTAATCAGAATCTCAAAAGAATGCAACCCTTTGTCTCTCATGTACCTATGACCTGGAAACCCCCTCCCGACTTCGAGTTGCCCCGCCTTTCCAGACCAAACCAACGTTCATCTTACATATATTGATTGATGTCTCATGTCTTCCTAAAATGTATAAAACCAAGCTGTGCCTTAACCACCTGGGGCACATGTCATCAGGACTTCCTGACACTGTGTCACAGGCATGTTCTTAACCTTGGCAAAAAAAAAAAAAAAAAACTTTCTAAATTGACTGGGACTTGTCTCAGATATCTGGGGTTCGCATTTTGGCAACCACAAAGCGACTTTGAATGGAGGTGCCCCTGACCTTTGACAAATCGCCTATTAGTGCCTGGTACCAGCTTGAGCTATCTTTATGGTTCATACCAATAGGACAATTTGCTGAGGCCTGGAAGCACTCACTCCAGAGAATCCCTGATCTCCCCAGATCCAGTAGAGATCTAAAGTTTATTTTGCTGTACAACTCCTTTTTTGGAGTTTAACTTGCTTCCAAGAAGGAAGACAAGTTTTCCTCCTTCTCTGATGATGAAAGGCAGATAACTCCTTTCTGGAGTCTGAGCTAGCTTCCAACCAGGAAGACAAATTTGAGTTTTTTCCTGCTTCTAAGGTGGTAGAGAGCAGTCTTAAGCCTGAGACCTATTCCTAGGTAAGTAGCTGAATTGGGGTTTTGTTTTAGCCAAAGTTAAGATTGACAACCAGCTGGTCTTAATTTCTCCTTACCATTAGAGCACTCAGTGACCATATCATATTGCTGGGGTTTTTGTTTATTCGTTCCAGTCTTTCTCCTGTCAGATTTGACCAACACTATCTGACCCTACCTGACGTGGTCAAATCCAAATGAGAATTCCAAATTATGAGTAACAAGGCCTCTCTGCATTGGCTAAAATTTCTTGCATCTGCAAAAGTGGTGGGTGAAACATGTGCTTGGTCTGTGTGGTTGCTTCCTGTCTTAAAGAAACAATTGTTCTTTCACGTACTTTTCTTCTATCCTATACCTCCTTCCCCCTTCGCCATCTTCAGTACTAAGAAAAACTTAGAGAAGGCTTCTAATCACTCAAACCCCTTAAGGAACTCAGAACAAAGGCACTGCTCACTCCTTTTGGGGGTGTTGTGTTTTCTTTGTGAAGTTTCAAGAGTCATGGGCACATTCTTCATAGGTCTAAAGCTATGCTTTCTTGTATTGCATTACCTGACCTCTTTGGCTTTGGGGATATCAGAGATTACCTTGTACTGTGAGAGGATTCCACCTTGGCATGTGTAATGGTAGATGAGAGCTTCAAAGTTAGGGGTGGCTGAGGACAGTTTACAGGAAGTGGTCTTGAGTTTTGGCTGCTTTTTTTTTTTTTTGTCTCCTAGGAACTTGCTTAAGGATCCTACTTCTAGTCCCAAGATGCTTCCAAAAGGGTCTTTTCCATTGCTTTTTCTCCCAAAATTAAACTCAGTTTGGCTTATCTGTGCACATTTGTGTGAGGAACTGAACTGTTGTTTTCATAGATAAATGACAGACTGAGCTTCCTCAGCTCCAAAGAGAAAGGGAATTTTGCTCCTTCCAGTTGAGTGGCACCCCGTGTGACCAGGGGACTCATGGGAGTCTCTGGGAGGTTGACGCCCTGTGATGTGTAGCAGCCCTACAGGGAACCCCCAACAAAATTAGTTTTAGAAAGGTTTGTCCAGAAGGAACACACGGGAGCTGGTCACTCTGTGCTTTGAGCCCTCCTAGAGGTGTTTAGACATCCGGAGAAGGAAACTGAGACAGGTAAGAAGGTGCTCAGTGGTGACACTATGAAGTCCCAACCACAACCAGCACACATTACTACCCACTCCACAAAAACCCTAGGCCACAGCTCAGTTCCTCCTTTTCAGTAAAAAAAAAAAAAAAAAAGGAAAAAAAAAGTGGGAAACAAATAATCTAAGAATGAGGAGAAAACATGAAGAATAACCCCTTTTTGGGAACTTTACTGGTTTTATGGTGCTTCTACTTGCTAGAGTTTGTTAAAAATAAAAATATTATTCTCTTCGTGCACATTTACATCAAAGAAAAAGTCCTATGATTGACCTGCAAACTATAGAGTACCTAAGTTCCCTTTTTCTCTATTTTCTTTTATGCCTGCTTTAAAGCTGCTGTAAATTTTCTACTAAGATAAAAACCACTGTTTGGATCGGACCATTAGTTTGTTTTGTTTTTTGTTTTTGCAAGCCAGTAAATTTTTATTAATATCTCAGGGCCAGAGTTCTGAAGTAAAAGTTAGAGAACCTTTTGTGTGTGTGTGTGTGTGTGTGTGTGCGTGTGTGTGTAAATATGCATATATACATATATATTTAAAGGGCCTTTGTGATAGATTTCTGTAATTTTATGTTTACTGGCAATTAAATCAGTTTTAATTTCCCTGTAGCACACCAGACATTTTCTCTCTGTACTTTGAGATGTAAATTTTGCTATATAAGTTTTTACCTAAGAGTTGTTTCCTTCAATGTGCAAATTTAGGGCTATTTAGCTGACAATCGCCTAGGGTAACAAAACAGGCTATTAAGAATTTGAAAGTCTAAAATTAAAAAAAGAGGTCTTGTCAATCAATAAGATTTACTTCTATCAGCATATCTAATAGATCTATGTAGGTATGTGTTGTGCACACAATGTTTCACTACTAAAAATATATAAAAGAGCTCTAATTAATTGGCTTAAGAAAAATAAAAGTGGTTAAATCAAATAGTTTATCAGAAAAAAAGAGTAGTCAAATGCTTTAAGTTTATGTGACTTATGTAAAATCTTTAATAAATAAGCTAGCTTTAAAATTATTGGTGAAGTACTATTAGAAATGTCTTAAGAATTTCCAGCATACATTTTGTTTGCATTTATTGATCAAGCAATTCTATACTTTTCCCTTAAATATTATAAGGTGTCACAATTTGTCATGAGGGTTATAAAACTATAAACCTAGCCCAAAACAGAATAAGCTTTGCTTGTGTAATTTTTGATAAATAAGACATTAATTATGCTTTAATGAAAATAGCTAAATCTGGAATTATTTAGTAAAAGAGTCATATATTTAATCTTAAGGTTCTTACTTAGGTAAACACCTGAAATTTATAGACTATAAAATGGTTGACAGGGAAATAGCTGTAATCGCCCAACAGGTTCACCTCACCTGCTATCTAGACAGAGCTTATGTATCAAGACAGGGAAATTGCAATAGAGAAAGAGCTAGCTGTGCAGAAGACCAGAGTTTTATTACTACTCAAACCAATGTCCCTGAAAATTTGGGGATCAGAGTTTTTAAGGATAATTTGGTGGTTAGGGAGCCAATGAGTCGGAAGTTCTGATTGGTTGGGTCAGAGATAAAATCATAGGAAGTCGAAGCTGTCCTCTTGTGCTGAGTCAGTTCCTGGGTGGGGGCTACAAGACTAGATGAGATGTTTATCCATCTGAGTTGCCAGCTAACTCATGAAGTGCAGAGTCTGCAAAATATCTCAAGCACTGATCTTACATTTTACAGTAGTGATGCTATCCCCAGGAGCAATTCGGGAAGATTTAGAATCTTGCAGCCTCCAGCTGCATGACTCCTAAACCATAATTTCTAATCTTGTGGTTTTAGGCAGGAAGAAGGTTTGTTTTGGGAAAGGACTGTTTTCATCTTTGTTTCACAGTAAAACCGTAAACCGAGGTCCTCCAGAAGTTAGTTCGGCCTATGCCCAGGAATGAACAAAGATAGCTTGGAGATTAGAAACAAGACGGTGTCTGTTAGGTCAGATTTCTTTCACTGTCTCAGTTATAATTTTGCAATGGCAGTTTTATAACTTTAAATAATGACTATAAGTGTTTTCATAAATAATCTAGGTAAACTATTAAAATAAAATCGGTAAATATAATGCGTTAAATATGTGTAGACAAATTTGTTATAATTTAATCTAAAGTTAAATTAAATAATGGATATTTCATTTATTAGATATTTTCCATAAAATATTGTAAGAAAACCTTCTTCCTAAAAAAAGTGTCTCTTTCTTAAAACATGAATAATTTTTGTCTAATTCAAAGCTTATTTATAATTTATGTATAAAACAAGGTAAAATGAACCAGGAAATAAGAGAGATTTAAAGAAAGTTACAGAAATAAAAAGGTATTGTTTGGTAAGAAAGCTTAAAGAAAAAAATATATACGAGAAAGAATCTCATATGGTAAATTTGGTTCTAGGATAAAATAACTGGTTGTTTAAGGGATAGCATTAGGAAAAATACCTAATGTAAATGACGAGTTGATGGGTGCAGCAAACCAACATGGCACGTGTATACCTATGTATCAAACCTGCACGTTGTGCACATGTACCCTAGAACTTAAAGTATAATAAAAAATAAACAAACAAACAAACAAATAAATAAATGAAAGAAACAGGGATGTTCAGGACAAACCAGAAATTCCAAGCACACCATGAATGATCTAAGTCATAGTAAGAAAATTTATGAAAGAAAAAAAAACCTTTTATATGATCAAGTTGTCTATAATTAAAGAGAAATTATAATGGTCCTTCTAGAAATTGGGTTTTGATTTAAAAAACACTAAAGAATTTGCTCAAAATATTTCAAAATATGAAATTTTCTTAAGGTATTGCTTTACTCTTTTTTATTTTTTGAGACGGAGTCTCGCTCTGTCGCCCAGGCTGGAGTGCAGTGGCACAGTCTCGGCTCACTGCAAGCTCCGCCTCCTGGGTTCCTGCCATTCTCCTGCCTCAGCCTCCGGAGGAGCTGGGACTACAGGCGCCCGCCACCACGCCCGGCTAATTTTTTGTATTTTTTAGTAGAGAGGGGGTTTCACCATGTTAGCAAGGATGGTCTCGATCTCCTGACCTCGTGATCCGCCCACCTCGGCCTCCCAAAGTGCTGGGATTATAGGCGTGAGCCACCGCGCCTGGCCGCTTTACTCTTAATAAATTACAAAAACATTATAATTGTTTCTTATGCACATTTCAACTTTTATTGCCTCTTATGGTTTTCAGCTTTCTCTCCCCTTTTAAAAGTCCTGAAATAATAACTCTATCCTTCAACTCATTCTCATTTTCAGCCTCTGTAAGTCTTATTTTTTTTTCCTTCAGGTTCTAATGGTTGTGGCTTGATTTAAAAAAAAAGAAGTTAGATCTTAAAGGTCTAAGAGGAAATGTTTTCTTGCAACATAATATTCCCCATAGGGGACAGCAGTCACGCTGCAGAAGGCCTTTTCTTTTGCCCCTGGGTAGCTGGCCTAATAAACAGACCTTACACTCTATTGAAATAATTTCTATGACATTATTACTAAGTTTGGTTTGCTTAGAAAAATCTGAGATAATTTTTGAAATTAAGATTATTACATCCGTGTAACATAATGTACGTGCTTTCAAAGTCCTTGTGCCTTAAGTTACAGGGCTTTGACTCCTGAGTCAAAAAAGGACACCAAGTTCCTGCTAAATCTTAACAATGACAGCAGTTACAGCCTCATCTTCAGATACAGTAAAAGATGCCAATCAAAATAAACAGTGTTCATGAGACACAGGGCCAGAAATTAAAACTATTCAACTCCTCAAGGCCCACGGTCTATCATGGAAGAGATGGGTGTGTCAGATGGTAAGGGCTGATTTTGAGAGATAAAATAAGTTTAGTTTCTCTATAAATTAATCATCAATGTCAAAGGCACACTGATGCAAGCCCAGCATATGGGCCCCTGTGTCAGATTAACAAGGTTTTCTTGAAGCATTACCCCACTCCTTAATAAGGGTTATAAAGGTTATAAGAAGGCTTATGGAAATTATATCTTATGGTCAAGATTATTACAATTACATAGTTTATAAAATTTTGAAAAACAAGATTAATTGACCTCATGCTATTATTAGGGCTTACTATTTGGAAAATAAAGTCTCCTGTCTCAAAGAAGAAAGATTTGCACCTTTTTTTTTTTGAAGTCTTTGAGTTATCACTTTGACTAAATGAATGACTTATTTTACAATGACCTGTGATTTGATTTTGTGATATCGACTGTTTTAATATTTATATATTTGACAAACCCCAAAGTCAAATTCTAACTTCGATTTTCATTAATTTTTTGATATTAATTCCCTGATGCCCAAAAGAGACATATTTGGCTTAATTTGATATAATAAAATCATACAGAAAGTATCATCAAATATGAAAGTATTTAACCTTCTTTGGATTATATTTACATAAATGTGTCATTAGTATGTGTTCCAGAATTGTATGATGTTCCTGTAATTCTGATACATTTTAGCATATGTTATCAGTAGTGATTAAGATTATTATGTAAAATTTCTGTCTATCAGATAAGTAACCAAGTTTCCTTGGCAATTGTGTTTTTAGCTATGACTGTCCTAAGACTTTTGTTATCCACAGTTGTTTACTTTTATCCTTTTCAAAAGGTGGTTTTATAATCAGCATAGGACTCTGACAGGTGCTCTGGAATGGAGGTTTTGAAGATTGTGCCACTAGAATAGAGAAAAAATTTCCAAGCCTCCCTTGGAGAGCTGCAATGTTCATAAGCATGAAGCAGAACAGGAGTTAGTTCATCGACTAAACTAACAGAAGACTGAAATAATCATTTCATAACTTTTTTGCTTAAAATGTTACTGATCCTTTCTGTTTCAGAGCCAAGAAAACTCAATTTGAGCTACTTACAGGTTTTAACAATTGAGTAAAGTATACTCCTATAAACAATATTTGGAGCATATTTCTTTCTATCTGATTTCTTGAAAATTTGGAAAAAGAGTTGTGAGTATTCTTAACTTATGGCAAAATAGCTATTTGCGTAAGTGCAATAAGAATTTTTTTTTTTTGTAAGAGGACACAATCAGAGACACTGTTTTGTTTTGTTTTGTTTTGTTTACCAAGGTTTTGACTGGAATGGCATGCTATCAGATGCAGACCCCTTTAAAGAATCAAAGTTGACTTATAGAGTTAATAAAAGCCCCTTGGGAAAGCTGGCCTCATGTCTTGTCTACACAGTTCCTGTATAGGTTTCTGACCTGTGGTAGGTAAAGAATGTAACTTTCTGACAGGTCCAGGAGCCCCATGTTTTCTTAGGACCTAGAGGTGAGGAATTCATCCAATTAATACGAGTATTTGCAGGAACAGTCTGGACTTAAGGCATGAAAGTCAAATCCGAGATTGTTTATGGAATAAAGTTACAAGAAAGCCAATTTAAAACAGGAGACTATATGGCAAATAATTATTCTTTGTGACTTTGTGCAAATACTCTGGCCAAGTATAATAAAACTAAAACTTATTTTGCAAATGAATTTGTCCTATGATTTGTCTTTAATAAAATGGGACTAAAGAGAGAGAATTTATATTTCTAAATAAACTACAGCACACCTGTTGTTAGACTTTAGTCTTGCCTAATGTTTTTCAATATTTATTATTTTCTCTAGTTTGGACAGAATTCTAAAATTTTTTCTGACTACCAGTCTCCAAAATAATGTTTCTTTCCTTTTCTTCTTTTCCTTTTTTTCTCCATTTTTCCTGATTTAAAATCAACTAAAATTTAAGCTGTGCTTTTCTTAAAGCCCTGTGAACCAAAGCTAGACAAATTAAATTTCAGAAGAAAATTAACACTAACCTATTTATATACATAAGCCACTTTCATACCTGCTTACTGATGTATGAACTTCAGAGTCATATGGTCTATATAGTTTTTCCAGGATTGTTCTTGTTTGTTATTTTTATCCCCTGCTTCCCCTATTTTCTCTTTGTAAGACATAAGACTTCACAATCTGCTCATTTATTTAGAATGAGCTTTCCTAATAACGTGGGACCTACCCATCTAGGAAAAAACCATCCTAGCCATGAGAGATCAGACAAAACCTGAGACCAGAGACTCAGTTTTTTCTAAAATACTTTCTCTAAAACATTTTAAAAAGAAAAGGGGAAAAATGTGAAAGGAAAATAAGTCTTGGGACCCCAAAATCACTAAGCTAAAGGGAAAAGTCAAGCCTGGGAACTGCTTAGGGCAAACCTGCCTCCCATTTTGCTTAAAGTCATTTCTCTGCTCACTGAGATAAATGCACATCTGATTGCCTCCTTTGGAAAGGCTAATCAAAAACTCAAAAGAATGCAACGCTTTGTCTCCCATGTATCTATGACCTGGAAACCCTCTCCCCACTTTCAATTGTCCCACCTTTCCGAACCAAACCAATGACTTCTTACATATATTGATTGATGTCTCATATCTCCCTAAAATGTATAAAACCAAACTGTGCCCCAACCACCTGGGACACATGTCAGCAGGACCTCCTGAGCCTGTCACAGGCATGTTCTTAATCTTGGCAAAATAAACTCTCTAAATGGACTGGGGCCTGTCTCAGATATTTGGGGTTCACAATAGTCTGTTGTAAGTTTTTTGAGAAATCACCAGACTGCATTCCATAGCGGCTGGACTAATTTACATACCCACCAACAATGAATAAGTATACCCTTTCCTTTGCAGCCTCACCAGCATCTGTTGTTTTTGCCTTTTTAATAATAGTCATTCTGCCTTGTGTGAAATGGTATCTCACTGTGGTTTTGATTTGCATTTCACTGGTGATTAGTGATGATGAACTTTTTTTAATGTTTGTTGGCCACTTGGATGTCTTCTTTTGAGAGGTGTGTGTTCATGTCCATTGTCTATTTTTTTAAAGGAGTTTTTTTGCTTGTTGATTTAAGTGTCCTATAGATTCTAAATATTAGGCCTTTTTCGGATTCATAGTTTGCAAATTTCTTCTCCTCTTCTGTAGGTTGTCTGTTTACTTTGTTGATAGCTTTTTTGCAATGCAGAAACTCTTGTTTAATTAGGTTCCACTTATCTATTTTTGTTTTACTTGCAATCGCTTTTGGGGACATAGCCCAGAATCCTTTGCCAAGAGTTATGTTGAGAAGAGTATTTCATAGACTGTTCCAGGATTTTAATAATTTGAGGGCTTACATTTAAATCTTTGATCCATTTATAGTTCATTTTGTATATGGTGCAATGTGGGGATTGAGATTCAATCTTCTGCATATGGCTAGCCAGTTATCCCAGAACTATTTATTGAATAGAGAGTACTTTTCCCATTGTTTGTTTTAATCAGGGTTTAGCATATATTTACTGATATGGATTAGGGCCTCAATAAAGACATTTCATAGAAGGTCTTAAAACATAACTGTTTCCTGATTAATTTTCAATCTTCTTTCTCTGTTATTTTCTAAGAAAAAAAGGAAAAAAAAAAACACCAGTTGTTTTCAAGCATAAATCACAAGTACATGACTTGCATATGCATAAATATGTGAAAAGTAATATAAAAAAGATTATTTTAATTTGCAATTTGACAGTGTATACCCATCTCAATTAAAGCAGCATAGCTGCTCTGCAAGTCCTGGCTACAACCTGATGAGATACTTCTTCCTAATAATCAAGGACTCCTACCTGTAATCAACAGAAAGTACCATAGACAGCATGCTGCTCTTTTGCCCTCTTTACCTATAGTTCTGTGTAAGGGACAGTGCAGCAAGAGACAAAGCAGCAGGAAATTAGGATTATATCTATATCTATATCTATGTTTAGCTATTTATATATATACATATACATATATAAATGTATAGCATGTAGTCTATATGTATTTTGATATTGCATATCTATATAAATGTGTATATTGTACATATAGATATATGTATATTTTATATCTATATTATGAATGATAGATATAGACATAATCATAAAATAAAACGTGTTTTTCTCTGGCCTTAGGTAGAAAGGAAAAGGCAGACTCTGATTTTGGTGAATCTAATGAACACGCAGACAATGTAGGATCTGCTGTAGTTGAAAGCCTAGCTTTCTGGAGCCTATCCCTAGTCAGAGAAGGCTAGAGAAACTTGCTGTCCAACAGAAGGCTCTGCAATGTCAGAAATGTTCTACATCTGCACTGTACAATAATTAGGGTATCTCCTAGTCACATGTGCCTATTGACTACTTGAAATGTGTCTAGTTTGACTACACAGCTGAATTTTAATGTTAATTCAATATAGCTTCATAAAAAGAAAGCAAAATCACCTCCATACTTGCAGAGGGTGATAGGGAGACTTCTATCTTCAGGCTAAATGTGGTCTGAGAGTCAGCTGGATGATGATAAAAGGCAGTCTCTTAAGAGAAATGGTGATGGGACTAAGAAAAGAACCCCAGGCATAGAGTCAATAGACCTGGATCTCAGTCTCAGTCCTGAGAATAGCAAAACTGCATTAGCTGGGGGAATCTCTTTCTTCTTTGGACCCTGTTTCCACTCAGGCAAATTGAGTGGAACTGAATTACTTTTTTAACAGTGAATTCAGAAGGGATCTGATGTAATCACTATTGTACAACCAGCATAGCAATCCATTTTTTGACGAGTAGTTTAAAAAAAAAACTGTAGAGAAAGAAAGCCTAAATGTAGGTAGAAAAAGATGCTGCAGCAGAAACATTCATGGAAAAATCAAGTAATGTTGCAAATAATGGTCACTTTGTTTATAGCTACTCAAAGAAAGCATACCGTGGCTCAAATCTTGCACTCTAAGCTGAATATAATTTGTTCTGTTTTAATTCTTACAACTACTCTATGACCTGGAGTATCATCATTGTACCCATTTTACAGAAAAGAAAACTGAGGCTCTGATATATTAGGCAAGTTGACTAAGGTCATACAATTAAGAAGCAGTGAAACTAGGATATGATCTCAAGATTGTATTTCTACTATGATCTTTTTGTACTTAGTATCTGCTACTTATAATGCTTATTATATAACAGGTATACTAGTAGCCAATTTCTGTATAATTATCTTATTTACAAGAGCTCTGCCAACACTTCTGTAGAAACCAGCCCAAGAACTCCCCAACTCCACGCCTTGAGAGCTCCCGACCTGTAGGAGGGATGCTTGCTAAGATTGCTTGGGATCAGAGAACACAGGTCTTGGAAGGATCTTCATATTATGGGCCTTATGGGTCTTTCTCTGCACCTATCAAATGTTCTATTTTTCTTTAATCTCACTCAGTTCCACTTACATGAATTTATCCTTCAATATCATCTTGATAAAAGTCTTGACTTGCAGTGATTCAGATCATTTCCCACTGTATAAAAAAGCAATTTTCAAGTGCCATAAAATATTCTTCAGGAGCAATGGATTTTAATGTTGAAAATCATCTGAGATTCTGAATAGCAGAGAAAAAGTGGACAGATGGTACAACTGTCACTTAACTGAAGCAAAATGATTATATCTACAATTTAGATGGCATAGCATGCCCCATCTGAGAAAGAGTGACAGTACCACCTCCATACTATTTTGCTTCTTCATAGCTGATCTGAAAGAGAAGACCAGTTAAAGCAATTGGACACATCAGCTTGATTTTCCTGAAATCACCCTGGGAGAGGACACACTTAATCCTGATTTCAAAGAAGAAATGCCAGGGCAAAGCCAAAACTCTGAATCCTATGGCAAAAGTGGTGACAATTCTACAATAGAAACCGTAATTATTTTTTCTAAAAGTCAAACTGGTTGAAGAATCTTAAGACATGGTTGCAAAAGGCACACTGAAACTGCCTATCACGAATGCCATGGGTGTGACATTCAGTCAATTGATTGCAATTATTTTGCGAACAGATAAATCCAAAATATTATTGTAACTCTTTTTTTCTCTCTCTCTTCTCATCAAGGTAGAATCTGTACATTACCCTGAGATAGGCCAGACTTCCCCTTCCCACCAACACTACTGCCGAATGCCCCTATGCGGGAAGCTTTTCAACCAGCTCTGCTAATCCTATGGTTGAGGCACAAGTAATTGACAAACTTACCTGATCAAGAGAGTTGACATTAAATTTGTTATAGACTTTATACCTCTCTATTGGCTTGTTTCCATAAATACGATTTACTGAAGAGTTTCAGGTTTACTTTTAAAGTCACACTATATACATTACATTAATCAGCTTCATGTTTACATCCCACAGACATGTGTTGAGTACCTATCAACAGAGCATGGCCTTTCTAGATTTGAGGGATATTAAGAGGAAAAGTACCACATCCTTCTCTAAAATAAAACAGAGTTTATGAAAATGACAGGAATCATCATGGTAACCTCTGAAAGTATGAATAGCCCCCTTTATGTTTAGCCACCACCATTGAAACCACAGCCACCACTATTTCCTAATCTGTATCAATTGCAGTGGAAGGTGGGTTTGGGACTGGAAATACAGCTACACATCAGAAAAAGACAAAGCAAAGGAGCATGCCCAAAGAGAGAAAAGAATTGGATATCCCCCACCCCCAGCCCCTGATCCCTGGAGACAACGCTTTATAATATGGATACCGTAAGGTTCATCAACAGGTCATGCTGTAGTATTTATTTCAAAGGAGATATTTCATGACATTAATGACTAAGGTACTATGTGCATTTTAGCTTAAATTTAAACATTGCATTATTATAAAAGATGACTTTCTGAGAATTTTTTTCACTTTACTTTGATTTCTGGCATACATGTGCTGAACATGCAGGTTTGTTACATAGGTATACATGTGCCATGGTGATTTGCTGTACCTATCAACCCGTCATCTAGGTTTTAAGCCCCACATGCATTTGGTATTTGTCTTAATGCTCTCCCTCCCCTTCCCCCCACCCCCAGACAGGCCCCAGTGTATGATGTTCCCTTCTCTGTGTCCATGTGTTATTGTCCAGCTCCCACTTATGAGTGAGAACATGTGGTATTTGGTTTTCTGTTCCTGTGTTAGTTTGCTGAGGGTGATGGTTTCTAGCTTCATCCATGTACCTGCAAAGGATATGAACTCATTTTTTATGGCTGCATAGTATTCCATGGTGTATATGTGACACATTTGGATGTGCCTTTATAGTAGCCATTTTTCATGGCTGCATAGTATTCCATGGTGCATATGTGCCACATGTGGATGTGCCTTTATAGCAGAATGATTTATAATACTTTGGGTATATACCCAGTAATGGAATTGCTGGGTCAAATGGTATTTCTGGTTCTAGGTCCTTGAGGAATCGCTACACTGTCTTCCACAATGGTTGAATTAATTTACACTCCCACCAACAGTGTAAAAGTGTTCCTATTTCTCTGCATCCCCGCCAGCATCTGTTGTTTCCAGACTTTTAAATGATTGCCATTCTAACTGGTGTGAGATGCTATTTCATTGTGGTTTTGATTTGCCTTTCTCTAATGACCAGTGATGATGAGCTTTTTTTCATATGTTTGTTGACCACATAAATGTCTTCTTTTGAGAAGTGTCTGTTCATATCCTTCGCCCACTTTTTGATGGGGTTGTTTGATTTTTCTTGTAAATTTGTTTAAGTTCCTTGTAGATTCTGGATACTAGCACTTTGTCAGATGGATAGATTCCAAAAATTTTCTCCCATTCTGTAGGTTGCCCATTCACTTTGATGATAGTTTCTTTTTCTGTGCAGAAGCTCTTTAGTTTAATTTGCTCCCATTTGTCAATTTTGGCTTTTGCTGTCATTGCCTTTGGTGTTTTAGTCATGAAGTCTTTGCCCATGCCTATGTCCTGAATGGTATTGCCTAGGTTTTCTTCTAGGGTTTTTATGGTTTTAGGTATTACATTTAAGTCTTTAATCTATCTCGAGTTCATTTTTGTTTAAGGTATAAGGAAGGGGTCCAGTTTCAGTTTTCTGCATATGGCTAGCCAGTTTTCCCAACACCACTCATTAAATTGGGAATCCTTTCCCTGTTGCTTGTTTTTGACAGGTTTGTCAAAGATCAGATGGTTGTAGATGTGTGGTGTTATTTCTGAGGCCTCTGTCCTGTTCCATTGGTCTATATATCTGTTTTGGTACCAGTATCATGCTGTTTGGGTTACTGTAGCTTTGTAGTATACTTTGAAATCAGGTAGTCTGATGCCTCCAGCTTTGTTCTTTTTGCTTAGGATTTTCTTGGCTATACAGGCTCTTTTTTGGTTCCACATGAAATTTAAAGTAGTTTTTTCTACTTCTGTGAAGAAAGTCAATGGTAGCTTGATGGGAACAGCATTTAATCTGTAAATTACTTTGAGCAGTATGGCCATTTTCACAATATTGATTCTTCCTATCCATGAGCATGGAATGTTTTTCCATTCGTTTGTGTTCTCTCTTATTTCCTTGAGCAGTGGTTTGTAGTTCTCCTTGAAGAGGTCCTTCGCATCCCTTGTACGTTGTATTACTAGGTATTTTATTCTCTTTGAAGCAATTGTGAATGGGAGTTCACTCATGATTTGACTCTCTGCTTGTCTATTATTGGTATATAAGAATGCTTGTGATTCTTGCACATTGATTTTGTATCCTGAGACTTTACTGAAGTCATTTATCAGCTTAAGGAGTTTTTCGGCTGAGAACATGGGGTTTTCTAAACATACAGTCATGTCGTCTGCAAACAGACAATTTGACTTCCTCTCTTCCTATTTGAAAACCCCTTATTTCCTTCTCTTTCCTGATTGCTCTGACTAGAATTTCCAGTACTATGTTGAGTAGGAGTGGTAAGAGAGGGCATCCTTGTCTTGTGCTGGCTTTCAAAGGGCATGCTTCCAACTTTTGGCCATTCCGTATGATATTGGCTATGGGTTTGTCATAAATAGCTCTTATTATTTTGAGATATGTTCCATCCATACCTAGTTTATTGAGTATTTTTAGCACGAAGGGGTGAATTTTATCGAAGGCCTTTTCTGCATCTATTGAGATAATCATGTGGTTTTTGTCATTGGTTCTGTTTATGTGATGGATTACGTTTATTGATTTGTGTATGTTGAACCAGCCTCGCATCCCAGGGCTGAAGCCCACTTGTTTGTGGTGGATAAACTTTTTGATGTGCTGCTGGATTCGGTTTGCCACTGTCCATTTATACAATGGGGCCTTCAAATAAGAGGAATAGTAGTCATGAAGGAGAGGGGATAAATTTGGTCTAAATGTCAGAGACAAAACGGCAATCCAATAAGCAACTAGGTATGGGGTGAGTGGTTATAGGGAAGAAACAGGCAAACATAGCTTCCATAGTGTCATTTTCCATGCTTGAAAGCTCTCAACTGTTTTTGTCCAGCTTGTAGTAGGAGTTTATAACGTTAAGCCTGGAATTTGACATCTGTAAAGATATAGCCTCCACCTACCTGTCTTATCTTCTTTCTGATTTAAAATGTCACTGGCCATGAGTTCTTGCCATCCACCAAATATTCTCTGTCTCTTTTCATCTCCTGGCCTTTTTTATGCCATTTCATATGCCTAGAATTATTCCACATATCGATTTTGCCTGGCTTCAAAACTAATTCATATGTGGCCTCTTCCTCCAGAAAAACTCCCTAATCATCCATAGCACTAAGCTCTTGTTTCTTTGAATGTCCTTGGCACTTCATCTGCACCTCTTTTGTATCCTGTATCTGTCCTCTTCTCAAGAGGGAAGCCAGTTTTCCTAATATCTCAAAAGTCAGACCGTGCTGCTCCATCACTCAAAACCCTGCCATGGCTTGCATCTCATTCAGGCAAATGCCAAAGTCCCTAGAAAGCTCTATTTCTGTGTGTCTCAATCAACCTCAGACATTACATCCATGCCAGAAACTGTTACAAAAAAATCTATGCCCAGGACTTACGCTAGACCAAGTGAATCAATTCTCTGGGGGCACTATTTTTTAGACATTTCTAGGTGACTACTCCAAAACTAAGACAGAATTAATTGAAAACTGGAAGCCTATTCTGAGCTGAAGCTGTAAGAGGAGTTGATTAACTGCTTCCTTTTCACTTTGTGGACTAGAGGCCCATTTTTACTATTGATATGTTTCTTTAGTATATCTGTGCATGCCTCAAGTTCTAGCTTCTATAAATAAGCAGGTCAACACACAAGAGCTTACTTAGAACACAGCACCTCTCAGAAGCTGTCAGTTTCTATGATTTAAAAATATTCTTTTTTCCTCTGTAGAAAATGATGAAATCTGCTTTATCTGCAGAATAATAAAACATTTAAAATAAATATTTAATTCATGTTTATGAAATTAGCAGTTAATACAAAGCCAAAGCTGTGAGGGTCACCAAGTATATTAGAGAAGAGAACATTGTTAGAATCCAAGAAGCATTTGCTAACATGAGGCAATGAAGTGAATCTAGTGAAATGAACTACAATTAGACAAACATAAGCCAAATATATAAGTACTGGGTTTAAGAGATATGGGGTAGAAGTAGCATGCCTAAGAGATATTTAGGGGATTGACTATCAGTCATGGGTACAGTGGTTCTCAAATATTAGCATGCATCAGAATCAATAGAAGGGCTTATTAAAACACAGTTTGTTAGGCTTCACTCTTCGAGTTTCTGATTCAATAGATATGAAATCGGGTCTGAGAATTTGCATTTTTAACAATTCCTAGGTTACACTGATGCTGATCCTGTTGATACAGGGACAACTGTTTAAGAACTGCTAGTGTATTATGACTGTTAAAAGAAATAAAGTGACTGTAAATTTAGGCTGAAAAAGTAAAATTTGTGCAATAAAATAGGAAATGATAACATAGCAGAAGTATTCTCAATTAATTCTAATAGCCATCTATGAGACACTATATTCTGTTTTAAGTGCCACAACCAGGAGCATGACCAGAGAGGAAAATCACTGATGGTGAAGAGACATTCAACTGTGCCATATAAGGAACTTATAAAGAAATAGGGCCGTGTGGTTCGGAGAATATACAACTTAGGTAAGACAAAATGGCACTGCTCTGTTCAAATCTCTAAAGGGCTATTATTTGCAAAATAGAGATTTACTTTGAGTAGCATCATGGAATAGAGCCAGAATCCATGGTAAGACATCCAAAGAGGCAGACTTCAGTCTGTAAAGCAGATACTTCAGAAGTAAGATATCACTAGCAACTGGAGCTATCCTGCGTTATGAGGTGCTGTTTCCCAAGGTGTTGAGCTGTTATCAGTTGAGATATTCAAGCACAGATTGAAAGAAATCCAACCATCATATGTGGAATTAGAAATAAATGGCCTCTGAGGCACCTTCAGGACTGAGAAATTCCATGAGCATATGAATATTGCTGTATTTAATTATATAGTCTGTTCAATATAAAAATACTGCATTTTGGGGAAAAAAAGACAAAGCAGAGGATGATGTAGCATACGAAGCCTGGTATCTCTAAATCATGGTTGAAAATATGAGGCTAGAGTAATTTAAGAAAAGGCTAGAATTGGTGAAATTTTACGCTAAACGGAGGAAATGGTGGATTTAATAAGGAGTAGTGAGACGAAATTCAAACAGACTTCAGGGTGAGAAGAAAAGGTTCAGATAAAATTAATATAAAAAAGTACACATAGATGTTGGACCAAATGCCGCCAAGAAAGCAAAATAGGTAAAAATTCACGCTTTCCATAGAAATTTACAATCCACAGAAAATACTTTATTTCTATTCTGACATCTAATATTAATTGCAGTTATGTGTGAGCCCAAGTTTTATGTGAATGATCTGGGAATTGATCATAGTTAAGGAAACTCATGAGGATTTTAGGTCAGATAAATGTCTGTGTCATGAGTGCTGAAGTAGTAAATCAGCCTGCGGGTGGAATAAAAGAATAAAAAGCTTGAAAAAGAAGGTGATTACTGTAAAAATACTACTTTACTAATCAGGGGAATCAGGTCAGAGAGGATGACAAAAGTCGGGGGATACATCGTCCATAATGATGTCTTGGGCAAATGGTGATATTTGATATCAAGAGCCTCTTCCCATTCAATGATAAGCTCACTGGCCTCTTCCCATTCTTGGCCTTTTAATCCTCTGTGTCCTTCAGCTCTCCTGACTCTCCATGCTGAGCAAAAATTGTAATACCACACATGTTCATTTTGAATGAGGGAGTGCGAATGTGTTATAATACATTATATGCATATTTTACTTACAAGCTTTATACCCCCTGTTAACAAATTTTAATGTATCATGGGAAATGTGGAAACAATTTAGGGTGGACAGGGGTCTTACTCAGAGCCACTAAAATAACAGCCTACTCTCCACTTCTAAGAGCAACAGGGATCACACCAAAGCTTTGGAAGAATCTAATTGGAGCCAACTCCAACATAAATCACTTTAATCTGGAAAACAGCACATAGTGTATGCTAGTCCTTCTGGAATCAATTTTCAAAGCACGACATAGTTACCATTTCTCAATGGCAAATGCTGTTATTACGATCATTAAATTAAGTGTCTGGATTCTGTTGGCTAGCTTGCTCAGCTGTGGAGAAGGTCACTGTGGTAAGATCAATACAGTGGGTTCAATTCCTATTTATAGCAATACAAGCCACAAACTGTTAGAGCTGAAAGGACTATTAGAGACCAGCCGGGCCAGACCTTTGTTCTCTAGATGTTTAAAATTTGCACGCATACCCTAGAACTTTAAGTATAATTAAAAAAAAAAAAAAGTTCAGGTGCCTTGCTGGAGAGATGGCACCGAAGGAGAGAATCCCAGCTAGTCCCAACTGTTCCGGCCATCTATGCTCAGGGGCCAGATGTGGGAGTGAAGAATAGCAGAAGTACCTGGCTGAGCCTAGCCCAGATCTCAAATTAAATAAATAAATAAATAAATAAATAATTGTTTAAAGCCTATATATATATATATATATATATATATATGCCTCATGATAGAAGGGAATTGCCAAATTCAAAGAATGAGTGAATAAAAAAGCTGGAATATGACCATGGCATTGTACGAACCTTGTCACATGTTTCATCCTCAATCAAAATATACACGTCTGACCAGAGGGTGACTAATCAGCCTGGCTTGTCCTCAGCTTTCTCAGTTTGAGCATTAAAATACCATGTTTTCGGAAAAGTGTCAGTTCCAAGGAAAGTGGAATTGTTGGTCGTTCTACCTGATTAGCTATTCCAAAAACATAGGTCTATTGACCAAAGATGGTTGGCCTGGAATAGACAGTCACATGGGACGCATGTCACAAAAGTCATTACTGGCACCAACTTCTACTAGATTAGGGGCTCTTAACATCCTCCTTCTAGTCCTCTTCCTCCCACTCTTCTTCTTCCTACTTAAAATACATACATTTAACAATTAAAATAATAATATAGGCCAGACACGGTGGTTCAACCCTGTAATCTCAACACTTTGGGAGGCCAAGATAGGAGGATGGCTTAAGCTCAGTAGTTTAAGACAAGCCTGGGCAACACGACGAGACTCCATCTCTACAAAACATTTTAAAAATTGCGAAGCGTGATGGTGCACACCTGTGGTCCCAGCTACTCAGGAGGCTGAGGCAGGAGGATCACTTGGATTGGATTAAGTAAGCCCAGGAGAAAGAAGCTGCAGCGAGCCATGATCGCCCCACATGAGCCCAGGAGAAAGAAGCTGCAGCGAGCCATGATCGCCCCACATGAGCCCAGGAGAAAGAAGCTGCAGCGAGCCATGATCGCCCCACATGAGCCCAGGAGAAAGAAGCTGCAGCGAGCCATGATCGCCCCACATGAGCCCAGGAGAAAGAAGCTGCAGCGAGCCATGATCGCCCCACATGAGCCCAGGAGAAAGAAGCTGCAGCGAGCCATGATCGCCCCACATGAGCCCAGGAGAAAGAAGCTGCAGCGAGCCATGATCGCCCCACATGAGCCCAGGAGAAAGAAGCTGCAGCGAGCCATGATCGCCCCACATGAGCCCAGGAGAAAGAAGCTGCAGCGAGCCATGATCGCCCCACATGAGCCCAGGAGAAAGAAGCTGCAGCGAGCCATGATCGCCCCACATGAGCCCAGGAGAAAGAAGCTGCAGCGAGCCATGATCGCCCCACATGAGCCCAGGAGAAAGAAGCTGCAGCGAGCCATGATCGCCCCACATGAGCCCAGGAGAAAGAAGCTGCAGCGAGCCATGATCGCCCCACATGAGCCCAGGAGAAAGAAGCTGCAGCGAGCCATGATCGCCCCACATGAGCCCAGGAGAAAGAAGCTGCAGCGAGCCATGATCGCCCCACATGAGCCCAGGAGAAAGAAGCTGCAGCGAGCCATGATCGCCCCACATGAGCCCAGGAGAAAGAAGCTGCAGCGAGCCATGATCGCCCCACATGAGCCCAGGAGAAAGAAGCTGCAGCGAGCCATGATCGCCCCACATGAGCCCAGGAGAAAGAAGCTGCAGCGAGCCATGATCGCCCCACATGAGCCCAGGAGAAAGAAGCTGCAGCGAGCCATGATCGCCCCACATGAGCCCAGGAGAAAGAAGCTGCAGCGAGCCATGATCGCCCCACATGAGCCCAGGAGAAAGAAGCTGCAGCGAGCCATGATCGCCCCACATGAGCCCAGGAGAAAGAAGCTGCAGCGAGCCATGATCGCCCCACATGAGCCCAGGAGAAAGAAGCTGCAGCGAGCCATGATCGCCCCACATGAGCCCAGGAGAAAGAAGCTGCAGCGAGCCATGATCGCCCCACATGAGCCCAGGAGAAAGAAGCTGCAGCGAGCCATGATCGCCCCACATGAGCCCAGGAGAAAGAAGCTGCAGCGAGCCATGATCGCCCCACATGAGCCCAGGAGAAAGAAGCTGCAGCGAGCCATGATCGCCCCACATGAGCCCAGGAGAAAGAAGCTGCAGCGAGCCATGATCGCCCCACATGAGCCCAGGAGAAAGAAGCTGCAGCGAGCCATGATCGCCCCACATGAGCCCAGGAGAAAGAAGCTGCAGCGAGCCATGATCGCCCCACATGAGCCCAGGAGAAAGAAGCTGCAGCGAGCCATGATCGCCCCACATGAGCCCAGGAGAAAGAAGCTGCAGCGAGCCATGATCGCCCCACATGAGCCCAGGAGAAAGAAGCTGCAGCGAGCCATGATCGCCCCACAGCACTCCACCTTGGGTAACAGAGATCCTGTCTCATGATAATTCTAAACAAATAAAGAGTTTATAGTATGTGCCTGGCATTGTTCAATACGTTGGGTGTTCAGCAGTGAACATGACAGAAGAAATTCCTGATATCATGAAGCTTACATTCTTGTTAAAGAGGCAGGCAAATGAAAATAAAAATTCAAACTAAAAAATTAAAAAGCCTCCAAAGTTAAACAAATAACTAAGTGAAATAGATAATCTGTCAGATGGCAACGAGTGATAAGTATAAAAATCAATCAGAAAGTCAAGGAGAAAGTGACATTTGTGGGGATATTGACACTTTAGATAAGGTTGTGAGGTAAAGTCTCTCTGATAAGATGTGGCTTTATAATTTACCAAGTCCTTTCCAACATTAATTCAATTACACCAGCATTTTTAAAAGAGCAGTGAAATTAAATTACACCTAAGTTTATATCCCCATTTATTTTAGTAGAGTCCTTTGTTGCAAAGTACAATATTTCAATTTCTCCCTTGAGTTCCTATAGCTGCTATGTTAGTAGTGGCATTTGGTCTGTGGGGTCATTCAATAAAAGTTATCTTTTTGGGGAGTTCTTAAGATCCCCAAAAGCCATGGCAGATGCAATACAAATATTATCCAAAAAGGTCCTTTAAAAACATAATGCAAATTGTTTATGCTTCCAGATGTTGCAGAAAAATAAAAATTAAGCTCTACTGAATGATAATGCCTAGCAAAGTGCCTGAGGAAACAGTATATATTCAATAAATATTTGCTGAATGAATGGATTTGTAGAAAATCAAAATCAAAGCCTTTTGTCTTGATTCAAATGTCACTTTCTCAGTAAGACTTGCATTACCTTTATATTCAGAATTGTAACTCCTCCCCAACATGACTTATCCTCCTTCTTTGCTACTTTGTACTTCATATCACTTATACCATTTTAACTCTTTTAAATATCATTTATTTTATTGTCTTTGTCCTCTCACTAAAATGTAAGTTTCATGAAAGTGTAAATCTTTATGTTTTATTTACTGGCATATCAAATCCCCCAAATTATGCCTGTAAATTAGGTGCTCAAAAAAGAAAAATAAAACACTTGATATATAAGAGTCCATGGTTTTCTCTCAAATTCATGCCCTCTTCTCCAAATCAGCTGCCAATACTTTAGCACTGTTACCTCACCATTTTTTATATGGACTATTACAATGCTCTCCTAATAGATTCCTCTCCCACTTCTCCAAAGGAATTTCTACATAGCAGTCAAAATAACTCTTCTGAAATTAAAGATGTATTATGCTCTTCTGTGACTTATAATTCTTAGGGAAAATCCAAAATCCTTCTCTTAATCTAGAAGACCTGACTTCAGATAGTTTCTACCTCTCTCTTTAGCCACACCTCCTTTCCTTTACGTATACAAATTTTAAACTTCATTATTTCTTATGACCTAAACCACCACCCTCAAGCATAATGTGTACAGGACTTCTTCATAGTAAACGAGGACTCCATTCTTCCATTTTCTCTGGCCGTAAACCTTGGAAGCATCCTTTTTAATACTCCATATCAACTCTATCAACAAATCATGCTGGCTTACCTTCATAATATACCTCAAATCTAATCTCATCTCAAAGCCTCCACCACAACCACTCTAGGTGATGTCACCACCATCATCTCTTGACTTAGTTACTATAATTGCTTTCTAACTGGCCTTCCGGCTTCCATTCTTGCCCTTCTAAAGTCTATTATTCACAAGCAGTCAAGGTAACCTTTCATGATACAACTTAGACCTGCTCATCTCTTGCTCTCCACTCTCTAATAGCAGCTACCTTATTTAGAATAAAATCCAACATCCTCATCATGACCTATAGCCCCTCCATAGTGTGGCCCCTGTCTGGGTATCCAATATCACTGACTACTACTCTTTCTCTTTCTAACTGGGCTGCACTCACAGTGCACTCCATATTTCCATATAACTTAGTGCTATTCTTATCTCAGGACCACGAACTTGCTATTCCTTCCACATTGCTTCCTCTCTTACTTCACTTAAGTCTCAGCTGAAATGTCACCACATCAGGAACTCCTTTATAAAAGGGCCCTCCCTATTCTCTATCCTTTTGTCTTGCTTTATTTTTCTTCATGGTACTTCTCATCATTTAACATTATAAGTTTATTCACTTATCTGTTTATTGTTCAGATTTCTCACGAAAATGCAAGCTGTATCAGGGTAGGGACTTTGCTTTGGTCACTGCTCTATACCAAGAACCTGAAATAGTGTCCGGAATGTAACAAGCAACCAATAAATATTTGTCCAGTGAATGAATGCTTTCAAATTTGCATATACTATTATCTCACATTAAAATGCTTTTTATCACCTTTTGTGAAATATGAAAAGAATTTTTCAAGGCCCACCTCAATGTTACTTCTATTCAGTACTCTCTTCTCCATCCCATCCCACCTCTTGAAAAATCAATCTATTCTTTCCCTAACTTGCCCTAGTATTTCATCCATATCTTTACAGCAGTCAATCCTCTGCATCATACCATATTTTTTCTTCCTAAAACTGAGATATTTACTCCCATCCCAGTCTGGTAGCCCCTTTAGGACAGAAGCTATGTAGATGTTTAAATAGTCCCCTACTTGCTATGCGGGACTGGTTGTGAAATTTGCAAGGTCTAGTGTAATATGGAAATGTAAAAATTTGAAGTGCCTTAGGAGTCTCAAGATGGCAACAGCAGAACATTGAACCAAGCACGGTCCCTTCCAAGCATGAGGTCCTGTGCAGTTGCATACCCCTAGGAAGCTGGCCCTGCTCCTCTGATAATCAGATACCTGACCTTTCCCTTAATGTGCTATTCACAATCCAGTGCCTCTCTGAAGCCTTCCCTGTCCCCACTCTGCCACAGGCAGAGGTATCTGAGTCTTTTTCAATATATTTACAACCTCCAATTCTTACTTTTATGAATATTTTTCATATTATATTGCAATTTTCTGTCCATTAATTGCTGAATTCTACCAGACAGCAACTTTGACTGATTTATCATACAGCCTGTACTTAGTACATACTAAATAAATGCTTTTTCATCAGGTAAGTCTCTATTGGAAAACCAAGCCTTTAATTATTATCCATATGAAAATATGTTTTGCAGAATTATATGCAAATAACTCAAAACAACTCCCCTAATATTGTTGAACCCAGAGTGCTTCATGGAAAGGACTATACTTTCAAAATAAAATATTTTCTTGATTTCCTTATCCCTGCATTCTAAAGATTATAATACCAAGCCTTTGAACTTTGTGGATTCCAGATGAACTGGATCTGTGCCATATGTACGTAGTTTGATAAATGTTAAAATGGCACCAGCTAAAATATTGACATTTATCATTTGGGATGGGAATTGACAAGTAATTAGTAAAGAAAGCAAGTCAAGTCTGTTGCCCGCTGATGTTTAATTCTGTTTTGACTCCGTTTGATACCCCTAGCACATTAACTTCTATTTCTTTCATATTCCTTTTAGCGTGTGTTCTGATTCTTGCTTTCTGTGAATCACAGAATGAATCTTCTAGTCCCCTGTAGTCTCATTGTCTGGTTAAATAACTTCTATGAACATAATTGCATTATTTTCTTAAAGGAAAACAGACATTAAGCTTCAGAATTTAATTTGATAATTACAATTTCAAGAAGGCATAACAGTAATATCTTTTGCATAAACTGTCTTTAAAATGATGCTCCTCTATCTTACTGTTCAAGGCATTTAGTTCTAAGCAGAACCACTATTATGAGTTGTTAGTTTACGCCAAAATGCAGTGAAAGGCCTGGTCTTCAGAGGACATTATTAATTTAAAATGCATTGTCACATTTAAATGCTACACAGGAGACTTGCTGAAACATGGGATATAATGAGAACCGTCTGCTGCTTCTGCTAACTCAACCTCCTTGTATAGGTCTAAGACTTCTGTTACCCTGGTTTTGTTAGTTTGAACATCCAGGGTCTAATGAGCTATTACAGTAGCTAGATTAATAATTCAAAAGTTATCTAAACAGTTCACTATGGCTTAAAAGAAAAAAAAAAACGCTGGATAACAGACTGTTAAATTTGGACTGACCCATTCTATTTTAACTGTTCCCCAAGAAGTTCCCCAAAAACAAGGGTAAAAAATCACCCCGAATTCACCTTGAAACAATAACTTTAATAAAAAAAAAAGCAGACAAGGATTCTATACAAATTGAAAAAAAAACATAGCAAAAGTCCGTAAAACATAACCGATATTAAATTTATGTTATCCTGCAAAGGGGAGGGGATGCACCAAGGCAGATTTAATCTGATGTCAGTTGAAGTTAAATTTGTTCACCGTTTCTTGCAACAAGAGTTATAGCGTACATTTACCCTTGTTTCACAAGCCTGGCCAGATTACTCCTCTGATCAAAGCACTCTAATGATCCCCAGTACCCTCAAGATAAGACCCCAGCTCCTTAGGGTGGCAAGCACTGCTCTCCATGATCAGGTGCCTGAATGTCTTTGCCCTTACAATGCCACCCATACTCAGTTTCCAGTCACACCTGTGCTTTCCCACACAAGCCATCTCCTCTCTCGCCTCTCGCTTTTGTCCATGTTTTTCCAGGTTTTTAAAATTGAACATCCACTTTCTTGTTCTTTACCGAAAGAACTGACTCATCCTTTAAGTCTCCGCTCCAGTGTTAGCCTTTTCTTTCCCTCCTACTTCTATCCAGGGCCCTGCTAACACCCATTTTCTGCACTAGCACAGCCCCTCTTCCTAGAGATCACAATCTTCATTAGACGATTATAATTGTTTGCGTGTATATCACCCTCATCAGGCTGTGAACTTCAGAAGGGCGAGACTGTCTATCTCACCTTTTTAATCTACAATGCTTGGTATGTAGTAGGTGTTTAATAAATATTTGTTGAATGTATGGAGGAAGTAGAAATCACTTCTAACAGGGGCTGTTAAACAATGGAGTGAAATAGCTCAGAAGGCAGTGGCTTCTTTATTACTGGGGGTTTCCAAACAGATAATAATCTACTATCAGTCTCAGAGGCTGTGAGGGCTAAGTAAAATAATTTCTGAGGTCTCCTCCTGCTCAGATCTGAAGCAAAGTAAATTTCTACAAAGCCAAAAAGAAGTAATTCCTTCACTTCAATTAAAACATCGTGATGGAATTCAAAGTGATGTACAACTCTCATCTGATATGAATCTCCTGCTGTTGTCTAAATAACTTCACCTACATTATCTCATTTTGTCCACAGTGTTATGTGAGACCTATGTTGTCTCTGTCCTACAGATAAGGAAACTGAAGCCCAGCAAGGTAGTAGTAACAGAGCCAAGATTCGGATTTCGCTCTGTCAGACTCAGAGTTCAGGGATCCCTCCATTACATCCTATTTAAATGATCCCTTATAGTGTCAAGATTCCAAAGAAAGTTGCATGAACCTAATATATTAATAGAAGATCAGAGATACTTGGAAAGAAAGATTGCCTAAGGGAAAGTTTGCTAAGCGAGTCTCAATGTTTGTTACCTTCCCCTTGTCCTGCTTTCCAGTAGCCCCTTTATGCTTTCCTCTTGCCCTAAGAATGATGCTGGACATTTTAAATAAGTGAAATGAAGTCATCCACTAATAAAACACAGATGATATTATTACTTTCACTATTGATTTGTGACAACATTTAAATAATCTATGAAGCCTGCTTTGGAATTTGAGAGGTTGTTTCAGGAATCACTGAAAAATAAAACATTTAAAGGTCTGAATGGAAAATAGTAGTCTTGTTGGTTGAATCTCACTGCATTTTGGGTTCTCTTCATGGAGTTTTGGAGAGACTTCTTTAGGCAAAAGTATATCATAAATTATGTATGTTTGCATCAGAAATTAATGATCAGAACTCTGAATACTGCAATGTTGAGAATTTCAACTCTCCAAGCAATATTTCATCTCACTCCAAAATATATGCAGAAAACAAGTTGATATTAAATTTTTCTTTTTTATCTCATGACATCGAAACACTACTCTGCTAATATTATTTTTAGAGGAAAGAGTCTTAATTATTATTTACCTTTTGCTTCAACATCAGCCATGAAAATAAATTATGAGGAGAATATAATAATACCCGTTGTTGATCCCTTTTCCGGTTTCACCTCTGTTTCCCTTTGGACAGAAAATGAAAGATAAAGCAATAATGAAGAAAACAGAACTGTGCTCATCTAGAGCATTTGGCTTTTTACATGACATGCATCACCTTCGTCAAAAATGATGACACTCAATGTCTTACTTGAAACAGGTATCCCAAACTTTAAACTTTATAACATTAATTTCTATATCCCTCACTAATAGCTATAAAATGGTTATTAATTTCTCTGGAAAGAGAATAATGTATATAAAGAGCATCTCACTCAATGGTGTATTGAATGACACAAATGTTACTTTAATGTTAAAACTTCTTTTTTTGCTTTTGCCTTTCCAAATTACACAAAACTATGCCGGATGAAGGCGGTCTCGCTGCCACGTTCATAGGAAAAACAAAATCAGAATATTTGTCTAGCTGAAATTGAGCAGCAAAGACTTCATGTTGGCATTTTACTTCCTAGGGAGTAGAACAGGCGCAGGGTGTGATAGAATCTCAGCTCCTTTGGCTAGAGGGCGTAGAGGAAGGAGTTTTAAGCCAGGATTATGTAGGACATGGCAGCAGGAGAGGTGTTAAAGCAGAATCTGTTTCTATTGATCTGAGCTGGCCAAAAAACAACAGCTGAAATGCTAGATGACCTTGCTCAAAGTAATTTAACTTCAAGCAGCCTCAGTTTTTCATGTATAAAATGGTATTATACTAATACCTACCTTAAATTGTTGTTATGGGGTTTAATGAGATGATATCATAAGCACTTAGCATAATGCCACAGCATATCATGAATGTTTTGCAAATGCCAATTGGATGAAATGAAGACATGTGTAAGGACTAGGTACTGTGGAGCAGACTGAGAGAGCTGAGATGTGACAATCTAGTTTGGGAGACAGAAGGGCATATGCTGAAAACAAAAGCCAACCATATTATGTATTCCTTACCAAGTGCTTAAAGATGGGAAAAGCTGCAGGATGATCAAGGACCAACCAAAATAGATGGTACAATATGATAACCTAGGAAGACATTTGTCCTTATAAATATTAATAACAGCAGAGTGGAATGAGGATGAAGCAGTACAGACGAATCAAAGAACTCTTCTAGACTAGGGATTTACTGGAAAATATCAAGGATTTCTTAGGTTTAGAATGCCCTAAAGACTAACTCTGTATTATAAATATATCCTGTACAAAGCAGTTCTGGTACATTTTACTATCCAAACATGCTACTTTTGACCCTAATTCTTGGGTTTCAAGTCAAGTCTGGGGAGTGGTTAACGTAGTTAAAACCTTTCCTCCAACCTTTTTGTTCACGTAAGTTCAACCATGATAATGGCAGTAATTATCCACGTGCCCAAGCTTTTTAAAATTTCAAGTTCTTTCTCAGATTATCTGTACGTTTTCACCACAGCACCCTATGTTTAAAACATATCCCCCATTTTAGACATGCAGGAAATGAGAGAAGAAAAGTGACTTGCCCAAAGTCTCATATCCAGAACTTAGCAGATATGGAATCCACCTCTCTCTGCCACCAAAAATGAGTTAGGAATCATATGGCTCTTATACCATATAACCTTGTGACAATCCCTGGGCTTTTCTGTTTTCCCTACTATATTAGAACTTCCTAAAATGGAAGAGCTTGTCTGATTCATCTCTGTATATACAGTGAGTTTGGGTGTGCCTGGCACAGAAATGATGCTCAAGAAATGTTTACCAAATGCAATAAATGTTTAATAAATTAATGAAAAGTTGAACAAATGAAGGAATAAACAGACGAACAAACTTGGGTCTCCCAACATTATAGATTATCTCTATATCTTAATAAATGAAAGCCAAACATAACATGTAAAATTTATAACTTTTCTCTACACTCCTTCCTTATGCTGACTTTCTCTCTCTTCTGGTCTCTGTTTCTCTCTCACACACACACAAACACACACACACGCACACACAAACACATCACACCCCACTTTTTAAAGAACTTACGAAAAAAAGGACTGGTTGTATGGAAACTTTCATATGGGACATTGAAGTTTTATTGACTCTGAATATACTTTAAAAGGAATATTAAAAGTGAAGAATATCAGACTCTACTAGCTATAAAAAAACAGAGATCAGATTCTGTGATAAATTTATATTCTCAGAAGCTATATTTTACAGACATACACTAAAGTTTACTTCTCAAAAGTCACTCATGAATTAATAACCTTCATAGTAGTATAAAACACATGTATTCCATTCCAGGAAATGAGGCATGTCACTTGCATGGAAATTGTAGGTATGGGATGCAATTAGCAAAGCATCTTTTTCTTCAAACTCTAATTGCATGTTTGGAGGTGCTTTGGGTGATAGATAGACCTTCCATGCAATAAACAAGAAGCAAGTGTGATTAACTTTGTGCGCCGACCAGCAGACCAGAGAGAGGTTTACTAACCATTGCCAGTTTAGGAAGAGGTCCATTTCCTTTAGAATTTCAGTATGATGACTGTGAAATATCAAATAATTGAGATTCAGGTGTTAGATTCCTGCAATTATTAATACAAATGAATAGGAAAAGCAGGTAAATACTAATAAAAACAAAATGCAACAAAAATAGAAGGACAAGCTCAGCTTTTAGAAGCCAAAGGGAGCATGACAGCACCCACATTTGTGACCTTCACCTTACTTATCACAAAAGTGCTATGCAGTTTACCTTTTTTTACCCAAAATTACACTGATTCAATATTTCTTAAAATCTACAATTTCATCATGAAAAGATCCTGGGGTATTAGAAAACAACAAGCAGTAGGATTCACAGTAAAATCCACATTTTTAACCAGGCAGAAACTACATGACATGTTTTACCCATTTAACCTTAGAAATAGTCACAAGAAATCCACTAAATTAAAGTCAATCCACCACATGTTCATTGAGTGTCACCTCTGTCTTAGGCATGGTATCAACTATCTGTGTTGTGTTACTTTTTAATGAATATGACACTAAAATCTGTTCGGAAAGTTTTTGCTCCTTTCCTCTCTCCTTGACCTCCCATATCGAGACAGGAACAAAGATACTCAAAATTGCCACAATTTAAAAAAACAGAATGAAATCATAATCTGAGTACGTCACTTCCAACAGGAAAGTGAAATTCACCAACTCACTCCCAGATAGCCGTAAAAACAATTATTTAAAATAGGTTTCCTACATCTGCACTTCTTATAAATGAAAACAGCTCTTTAAGGTATTTTGCATGTGAAAGTTCATGTATTATTATTGAGGTAATAATAAATAAAAGGATAAGAAGACCAATTAAAGTGTAAATGACACCTAGAACAAAACGTTTTCCAATTTTTAAATAATCTGTACTAATTTATACCAGTACTCGCACTTGTAATTGAGAACCCAATGTAGTAACCTTTTGCATTTTAGCCACTCTCCTTCCTTCTTAGCAGTCTTGATTTACAGAACACCAGTCTTTTTTGTTTTTGCTACTTCTCTGTTCATTTCGAATTTTGTTATTTTGCAACTTTCTCAGCATTTGATCCTGAAATTATGGCATACCTCAGGACTTTCTCTTCCACCCTGTTTTCATTATACCAGAGTAAGCTCATTAACTTCCATAGCTCTAACAGAAAACCCCCATTTATTTTTATCACAGATCATTCACCCAAACTCCTGTCTTACATTTGCAACCGCCTATCGGACTTCTACGCATAGGCATCCCACAGGCTTTAAACTCGATGTGTCCCAATTAAAACACAGTATCATACCCCATCTTAATTTTCCCTTTTAAAACACCCTCTGTGTGATGGGCATGGCCGTCTGATAAGGCAATCATTCTTCACTTGTTTCTCTCACCTCTCAAATCCAATCAGCTACCACAGCTGACCTTGAACAACACTGGTTCGAATTGCATGGGTCCACCTGTATATGGATTTTCTTTCACCTCTGCCACCTAGGAGATCACAAGACCCCTTTTTTCCCCTTCTCCTCTTCAGCCTACTCAATATGAAGACAATGAGAATGAAGATGTTTATGATAATCCACTTTGACTTAATGAATAGTATATATATTTTCTCTTCCTTACGGTTTCTTTAAAAACATTTTCTTTTCTCTAGCTCACTTTATTGTAAACATAAAGTATATAATAGATATAACATAAAAATATGTGTTAGTCAACTGTTTATGTTATCAGAAAGGCTTCCTGTCAACAGTAGGCTATGAGTAGCTGGGGATGCAATAGTTATACACGATTTCCCACAGCATGAGAGGGTTGGTTTCCTTAACTTTCACGTTGTTCAAGGGCCAACTACACTTCATAGATAATGTAAGAAAGTTACAATAGAATAATTTCATTTCTTCCTCCTTTCCTTTAATAAATTGTTGGTATAATTTTACTTCAGCTTATGTTATTAACATCTAATAAATTATTAATTTCCCCTTACATATACAATTACCTATAAAATAAATTTTAAAAACAGAAGAAAGCCTTTTATATTTACCATGTCTGTACCACTTCTGGAGATCGTCATTCATCTGAATATGTCAACGTTTCAGTTTGTTATCATGTTTACTCAGCCAAAGGGCTTCCTTTAACATTTCTTGCAGTGTACTTCAGCAAGCAATGAGTTCTCTTATTTGTATGTTTTTTGGAAGTCTTCATTTTGCCTTCATTTAGAAAGATATTTTTGCTGAATGTAAAATTTTAGATTCAGAGTTTCTTTCACTTTTAAATACGTTATTCTGTTGTCTTTTTATTTACATAGTTTGTAAAAAGTCTTATCTTTGTTCCTCAGTATGTGGTATATCTTTTATTTCTGGCTGTTTAAAAATATTATCTATATTATGAGGTTTCAGCAATTAATTATGATATGCTTTGGAGTGGTTTTCTTTGCATTTATCATGTTTGTAGTTAATCAAAGTATTTGGATTTGTGGGTTTATATCATATCTTACATTTGGAGAAAAAGTAGATGGCTATAGTTTTACTGTTCAATCCCGAACTCCTTATTTGGAGGGAACTTTACGCTTATGTCAGAGTGTTTGATGTTGTCTCACAGGTTGGTAATGCTTTGTCAATTTTTTCATTAATTTGTCTCTCTATATTTCAGTTATTTTAGTTTTTATTCCTATGTCTTCAGCTTACCACTTTTTTTTTTTTTTTTTTGAGACGGAGTCTTGCTCTGTCGTCAGACTGGAGTGCAGTGGCGTGATCTCAGCTCACCGCAACCTCCGCCTCCCGGGTTCAAGTGATTCCCCTGCCTCAGCCTCCCAAGTAGCTGGGACTACAGGCATGCACCACCGACCCAGCTAATTTTTTGTATTTTAGTAGAGATGGGGTTTCACCATGTTGGCCAAGATGGTCTTGATCTCCTGACCTCATGATCCGCCAGCCTTGGCCTCCCAAAGTGCTGGGATTATAGGCATGAGCCATCGCGCCCGGCCCAGTTTAGCAGTCTTTTATTTTGCATTGGCTAATTCACTATTAATCCTGTAATGAACTCTTCTGATTTCAGGTACTGTATTTTTCACTCCTTGGTTTAATGTATGTATTTTATTTTCTCAGTTTTCATGTATTCTACTCACTATGTTTATTTTCCTTCAAATCCTTGAGCATATTGAACATATTTATAACGGCTGTTCTAAAAGTCCTTACCTGCTAATTCCATGACCTGGGTTATTTCAGAGACTATTTTTATTTACTCATTTTTTTTTCATACTTATAAATTATACTTTTCTGCTTCTTCACTAGTCTAGTGATGTTTGGTGAGTTTTACTTTTGAGTGCTGGGAGGTTTTGTATTATTTTGGAGTTTAGGAAGGCAAGTTTGTTCTTGAAGGCAGTTAACTTACTTGTGGAGCATCTTTATTTCTTTCAAGAGTAGTTTGTAACCTTTACTCCATGATTAGGATAGTACCTCTACTAAGGTTTACCACCTCTGGGAGCTCCATTGAATGCCTAAAGTGGTCATTGAGGATCCTTTCCCTCCAGCTTTTCTGAAATCAAGAGTCCTAGGCATGTGTTCACTTTAGGAACTCTTGCGTTCAGCCCGCCAATTGTTTTTTATCTCATATTTTATCCTGCACATGCATGGTTTATTGCATGGCAACAAAATCAAGGGAGATTCTCTAAAGATTTCTACAGATTCTTCTCCCTGTAGCTTCCTCCTTTGTGGTATTCTGCTCTCCAAAATTCCAGCTACTTCAGCTTTTTCAATATCCAACCTTTGTCTCCTCAACTCAATGACAGTATGTGCCTGAGATGCCCCTCTCAGTACTGTGGCCTGGAAGCATTTCCAATTGCCAGACTATCATTCTATTTATTTGTTTTTTTTTTCCTGTCTCTCAGTAATCACCCATGTATTTCCTGTTGGCCAATATATGAAAACGGTTGCTTCATGTAAGTTTATTTAGTTTTCTTTGTGTTTACGTAGAAGAGTAAGTCTGTGCCTTTTTACTACACCATGAGCAGGTCTGGAAGTTTCCTTGTGCACTTAAAAAAGAACTTTACATATTTCATTTCTCATTTCATTTGGAAAAAAATTCAAACAGAGAGAGTATATCCAAGAATGGAACAGTGATCTCCCGTATACCACCATAGATACTGAACAATTAGAAACATTTTGCCATATTTAATCTAGATATACATATATACGAATACATGTCAGTGTATATATGCGTATATATATATAGAGAGAGAGAGATTCTTTTTGCGTAACTTGCAGTTAAGTTTCAGGAATCACGAATCTTCATCTCTGAAACTTCAGCAAGAGTCTGCTAAAATTAAAAACATTCTTCTATAAAACCATAAAATAATTATCATCCTTACAATATTAACAATTTCAGAATACTTTCTAATATAGTTATTTTCTTGAATTTCATCTTTTCCAAACCAGAATCTAATAAGCTTTTACTCATGGCATTTGGTTGTTATGTATGTTTAGTCTCATTTCATCTATAATATTGACTTTTTCATGGCACTGACATTTAAAGAAATCAAACCACATATTTTGTATAATATCCCACATTGTGGATGTGTCTAATTATTTCCTCAGGATCTCATATGAATTGTTTCTCTACTCTAAACTGAAAGGTAAGTCTATTTACTTACTTAGATTCAACTGAAAGTTTTTGAAAACATAAATCATAGGTGGTATTGTGCACTTCATATTGGTTAATGTTACCTTTCTCTCATTTCTGTCAAAGTTTGTTCACATTATTGCTAGGTAGCTTAGTCTAAATAGGAGCCAGATATTGGTGGCAGAAAATACATTACCCATTACTGTCCTCACAATTTTTCTCTAATCTTAGTAGATGTGCTTCAGATCAAACTTTGCTTGCACTGCAGTGTTCAACTCCTACTAGTGTCCAGGCTATTTTCTTAAAATCCTCTTAGTAAGTAAAGCCCTATCTTCCTGCCATTCTGCTTTCACCTTCAGCCTAAGTTTCTCTCTCTCACACACACACAAGACCTCACTAAAAGCCACAATAAGAAGACAACACATGTCAATACCCTGCATTTTTCCTAACATTTGCCTTATCAATATAGCCTTATGGGGTATGATTTCTATACCTTTTTTTCTTCACGTTATATTCAACTTTCTAGTGTCACTTTGTTTTAGACGCATCTCTTGTACAGAGCATGTAACTAATTTTTATTTAATCTTTGCATTTCTCCTTACATCTCGTGAAGGATGTTTCAGGCTCCATATGACAGGTGAATCGTACCTACAAAAAAGAAGGAGGCCAGGCGCGGTGGCTCACGCCTGTAATCCCAGCACTTTGGGAGGCCGAGGTGGGCAGATCATGAGGTCAAGAGATTGAGGCAGACCATCCTGGCCAACATGGTAAAACCTCGTCTCTACTAAAAATACAAAAATTAGATGGGTGTGGTGGTGCGTGCCTGTAGTCCCAGCTACTCAGGAGGCTGAGGCAGGAGAATTGCTTGAACCTGGGAGGCGGAGATTTCATTGAGCCGAGAGTGAGCTGAGATAACACCACTGCACTCCAGCCTGGTGGCAGAGCGAGACTCTATCTCAAAAAAAAAAAAAAGAAAAAAAAGAAAAAAGAAAAAGAAAGAACATGAAAATTGGGTAGGTCAACAACAATGACCAAAATGGAATTTTAAAGCATTTACCTTTGTTGTCATAAAAAATGTATTTGGTGTTAGTTTGCTCATTTATTTTATTTTATGTTCATTGTTATTTTGTTTTCTCTGTCTGCTCTGTTTCTGGATAAGTCCTTGGCCTTTGTTTGCTTCCATCTTTCTCGGTGTTTTGGAAAATATTCCTCCCATTTTTAACTCTGCAAGTAGTTAACCATCTTTAGCATGCACATCTCTATTTATCAGAAAGTGAAGTGAAATTTTGTTTTTGATTGTCTCCTATGTAATATGAATAAATCAACACTTTTATCTCTCCCTCTTTATCCTTTGCAGTTTCGCTGTTATAATCTGAGAATTAAAACACGAATTACTGCTATAAAATTACTATTGTTTCCATTGTCTAGTATTGTTTTTTGACTTTTGCAGTGAATTTTGTAATCATATTTACAACATTAAATACACCACTGTATATTTAAGCGGACCCATTGCTTACTCCTAGTTCTTGATATCTATTTTCTCACACATACATTTAACTTTGTTTTGTCTCTCAGTAATCCTGAGTATAATTCAATCATTTTCCTAAGATAAAAATTTGAGTGGCACACTTTCCAATATTGCTCCTGCCTTCATATATATATATATATATATATATATATATATATTTAACTCTGCAACATTCACTTCTTTATATATATATATACAGTAAGAAAAAGAGAGAGAGAGAGTGTCACTCTGTAGCCCAGGCTGGAGTGCAGTGGCACAATGTCAGCTCACTGCGACCTCCTCTTCCTGGGCTCAAGCGATCCCTCCACCTCAGCCTCATGAGTAGCTGGGACCGCAGGTATGCACCGCCATGCCCGGCTAATATTTGTAATTTTGTTTCTTGTAGAAATGGGGTTTGGCCATGTTGTCCACACTGTGTCTTCATATTTGAACATCATTTTTACTAGATTTAAAGTACTTGGATCTCAGCCCCTTTTCTTCAAAAATTGTGTAGAATATTGGTTTTCAATTTTTCTATCAATAGAAGTCCCACTTTAAAAAATGTATTTAGCATCCTAATATTTAAAATAGATAAATTTGGATAATAATAGTTTACATTTATTTAGATTACTTGAGGACTTTTTTTACTACTTAGTTTTGATTGCTTCACTCAACCCCAGGATTGTATGAGAACTTTACGCTCAAACTTCCACATGCCCAAGTTACAGAATAGTCATTTACATTTTTACAGCCCCAGGGCCCTTCTTCCTTAATATGGCAAGAAACTTCTAAATGTTTACTTTTTCCCAAAAGGCCAACACTGCTTCTCACTTAACTCTGCAAGCCATATCAAGATGCATCCTGAAGGCTAGCAGACTCCGTAACTGTTACTGTTTTCTCAGTGCCTTAAAATATGTAGATATTTACCACTTATTTTCCTATATTAAGGAGTGCACAGGAAAAGTCTGAGGACAGTCTGACATTAGTAGACAACATGATTTTATTTTAAATAGATGTATATATATTTTAATTTATCTTTATAATGTAATTTTTATCAAGATGTGTCTTAATGCAGGTATTTTCAAAGATTTCCTTTGCCTAACTGGTTGGTCTGTTCCGTTAGGACCATAGGTCTTGTGGGGAGTGGAATTTCCTCTTAGATTCTGGTACCAAGAATCAGCCTTCATTCTCACTGTTTGTTTGTTATGAGGTTTCTTCATTCTGTTTGTTTGTTCTGAGGTGTTTATTTTTTCTTATACCTGCATGTGTTTATTAATGGAAACACATTTAACTCCGCATGATTCCCTTCTTTATATATGTATTCATGTAACCACGTGTTAAATAACACAGCCTTAACTTCATATAATACTTCAACTGCTAAGCAAATGAAACAGCCCTTTGATAATCTGTATTTTGGAGTGTGTTAATACATAGAATTCTTAATGCCTGAATACACACACATACACACACACACACACACACATACACACATACACACATTCTCTACATTTAGAATTAAAAATCAACATATCTTTTCAATTTAAAAATTATGTGAACAGATGATAAAGAATTGCAAAAATATAGTACTCTAGGTATAGATCTCCCATTCTATACTTTTGCAAAAAATATTTTGTTCATTATGTCAAGTCAAAACTATTAATATTATCTATGTATTCCTGACCATTGTCATGAGTTTCTGAAAATGTCACTCAGTTAAAATCCATTGGTCCAAAATTTAAATGTCTTAGGCTTTTTTGGTCTTTTGCCACATTGGGAGGTTGAAAGTAATGTTAATCATTCTACCTAGATTTGTTTGTAACAGACAAATACCTAAATTAATCAGTCATTTCTCACCATTAAGAAAATAGAAAGGCAAGTTACAGACTGGGAAAAATATTGACAATACATATATTTAGCAAAGACTGTTATCTAGAATACATAAACAATACCTACAACTAGATAATAAAAGCATAAACAACCCAATTAAAACCAAAACAGACACCAGTACATTGACACTAGAATCGTTAAAATTAACAAGAATGATAAAAGCAAGTATTGGTGAGACTGTAGAAAAACTTGGAATTCTCATATATTGCTGGTGAGATAGAAAAATAATATATACATTTTTAAAACAATTTGGCAGTTTGTTTTTAAAAAGGTAAAAGTAAACATACACCTACCATATGATCCAATAATTCTACTGAAAACATGTCCTCACAAATACCTGTGTATGAATGTTCATAGCAGCATTATTCACAATAGCCAAAATCTGGAAACATCTCAAATGTCTCTCAACTGGTGAATGGATAAGCAAATGAGGATCTATTCACACGATGGAATACTACTCATCAATAAAAGCAAAATAAACTGTCAGGTTACATAACCACATAGATAAATCTCTAAGTCATTAAGGTGAACAAAAGAAACCAGGCACAAGTATTCTATAGTCTGATTTCATTTCCATGTAAATGACATTTTGGGAAACTTCATCTCATTCTTGGTGACTAAAAGCAGACCTGTAAGTCTTGAATACTGTGGGGTAAGAATAACCAACTGCAAAGGTGAAGGATATAATTCTGAAGGTCATGGAAAATATTCTAAATCTTGGGAGAGATGTTGGCTACGTGACTGTATATATTTTGTCAAAACATCAAACTGCATCCTTGACATGGGTACATTAAATTTATAATTTTATTACATATAAATTATACCTCAAAAAACTTGATTTACAAATTATAATAGAAGAGTGTCAAGTTGAAAATTAAAAATGGTAGTATATCCCTGTAGTCTCAGCTACTCAGGAAGCTGAGGCAGGATAATCTCTTGAGCCCATGAGTTTGAGACCAGCCTGGGTACCAAATGGAGACCTCATCTCTAAAAAATAAATAAGTAAAAGAAAAATAAGAAAGGATGCAATATTATAACTTTGGTTAGTCTGAGATATATTCTACCAGCGGCAAAGAGAAGGCCAACAAATCTTCATTTGTGGAAACAAATGAACGTGTGTACTATATTACAGGAGCTGAATCAGAGGTTCCACCGCCGGCAACTCTTTCTGTTTATACCATCATATCAATCTGTACCTCCAAGTTATGTTCCTATATTGCCCTAATGAGCCATGTCACATGCTCAAGTCAACATGAGGTCAGTGTCTAGAACTCCGTGTTCCTTTCTCAGATCACCAGCTTGGCATACAGCACACATTCATCAAACGTTTTCTCTCCTGGGATTCTCACTTCCCTGTGACTGGCTTAGTCACTGCTCATAGAAAGGACAATAATAACTTTCACCAATTTACTTGAAGAGAATTCCTGAAGAATCATGATATATGCTGTGTTGACTTTCAGATTCTAGAAAATGAAGTGTTAGGTAAATAACCAATTTTAGCTCAAGAGAAGTTGCAGATATGTGTTTAACAACCCAATTAATAAGTGCAATAGAAGAAAATATAACTGATGAAATAACTAAATATTTTAATGGTTTTTAACTTTGTTTGCTTTGTTTCCCACTTTTACTAATTTCTATTTTGACTCCACATGCTGTGTACTTTTTATATAAAATAGAATCTATAAAAAGTACTTCCTGAATGTTCCAAGATTCTTCTCACTGCATTTTTTATAGTGCAGCAAAAGCATAAATTGGAGGCTGCTTCTTACACATTAGGCAAAGATTATTTTCAGAAAATTTCTTGAAGTGGCAGTAAACTTTGACCTTCATTGCAATGTGAGGTAGAAGTCTAGAGCCATGGAATATTTTTTACTTGTTTTCCTTAGAGAATAATGGGAAAGGTCAGGGGGTGAAAATGTCCTCAAGCTACTTTGGAAAACGAGTTTATTCTAACTGCTAGAAAAAGCTACCTATGTTTTCTCATCAGCAGGCCTGCTCCCAAAGCAGTAATCTAGTGAGTCTCTAAATGGCATTGATTCACGTCAGAGCCCCACCTCATCCTGATTTGTTGGTTGTTAGCAATTTAGCTGCCATAGGTAAGTTTCAAGAGCTAGAAGCAAACTTAGGCCTAAGTCTTTCTGTGCATAGGGTAGAAGACTTCCTTATGAAAGAGAAATACAAGAAATACACACACACAACAGCAACCGCAACTACAACTGCCACCACCACCATTAACATCCTAATTACTTCTGAAGTTTTGAAACATGAAACCTACATTCTCAGGCTTAAAAGTCCAGAATCTCATACTCTACTATCCTGTCTCTGTACAATTTATTGCTTTACTTGAGATGTTTTAACATTTTCTGTGTTATGAAAATGTGGCAAAGAACAGTATAAGTATATAAAACATATTAGTATTGGGTTGATTTTTCACAATGAGAAAAAAATGCTTTGCGTTATAATGGGATCTATTTGTGACCTTTTAAATAGTAAATCTCTCCCTGCATGTTTATAAAGTACCATTTGATCTTCAAAACTTAGATCGCCATGAGCTTTTCAGAGACACATCATCAAAAACATTGTAGTTGATACTGACTGCTGATGTAACAAATTATCAAAAACTTATCACCTTAAAACACAAATTTATTATCTTACCATTGTGGAGGACAGACGTTAGAAATGGGTCTCACTGGGCTAATCAAATTGTCTACAGGGCTGAGTTCCTTCTGGAGGCTCCACAGGATAATCCAGTTCCTTACCTTATCCAGTTTACGAAAACCACATACAGGCCGGGTGCGGTGGTTCACGCCTGTAATCCCAGCACTTTGGGAGGCCGAGGCGGGAGGATCACAAGGTTAGGAGTTCGAGACCAGCCTGGCCAATATGGTGAAACCCTGTCTCTGCTAAAAATACAAAAATTAGCCGGGTGTGGTAGCGGGTACCTGTAGTCCCAGCCACTTGAGAGGCTGAGGCAGGAGAATCTCTTGAACCCGGGAGGCGGAGGGTGCAGTGAGCCAAGATCACACCACTGCACTAAGACTCCATCTCAAAAAAAAAAAAAAAATACATTACATATCTTATGGCCTCTTCTATCTTCAAAGCCAGAAGCAGTGTAGTACTGAGAGATCCAAGTATAAAGGGGTCCCCGGAGAAATCTCCAACTGGCCTGCACACCAGGAGAACAAGGTGGAGCTACGGAAGTTCACGCCCTTTGCAGGGGGCAGGAGCCTGGCCCCTCCTGTTCCAGTGTAGTAACCTGGGATTCAATAGGTGAGGTGGAAAGCCTGTTGGCAGGATTTCATCTCACTTTGTTGTGTTGTTTTTCCTTTTTTCTTTCTGCCTAATAAATTTCGTTCCCTCTCACTCTTCAAAGTGTCTGTGAGCCTAATCTTTCCTTGTTGTTTGACAAGAACCCGGTTTTTTCCTAAAACATGTTTGGTGCCCAGAACATAGGGCTTGAGGAAGGGTGAATATCATGCAAATCAAAAAACTTTTTTTTTCCTTTTGCTTCTAAGTCTTTTTCTTCTTGGACCTCTTCTGAGGGTAGAGAAAACTGCACACCGCCTCACCCCAATGGCAGCAGGCCCACACAGCTTCCCTGCTCCCCTCCTGGCCAGGACTGGGGTTCATGGCCCGAGGGTGCCCAGTGGCAGGCTGGCTGGCATTCCCTATCAAGTGTCCCCAGAGTCTCCACCTCCCCTGGCCAAGGAGTCCAGCTCCATCCTCCAGCAATTAAGCTTCCCTCCAGGGTGGGGGAACTATTTGCCTAAGAATAAGAGGTTCTTCCCCAGGCATCCTTTTTTCTTCTCCATCCTGTCAGCAGTTAACTTTTAAGTGAGGTTTTTGTTTGTTCGTTTGTTTTTTATGGAAGATGCTTTGCTGGGCCAGGAATGATGGAGATTACTGTTTATATTTTCTGTAGAGTTTTAATTGTGAGAAAGAACTTGTGAGGCTGATCTTAAGCTGTAGCCAATCTAGTGTGCTTTGCATGTCTTTCTGTATGGTTCATAGCAAACTTTGGGGCAGGCAGGCCTCCATCTTGTTTTAGCTCGTTGGGGGTGTGGCCTGTAAACCCACAGCAAGGCGTTGTATGGCAACTGCTTTTCTTCTACCTGCCTTTCTCCTTATGGCCCAGATTCACCCTGGCTTAGGGAATGAGGCCTTTCTGGTTTGATATCTGCATGACCTTCTGCCATCAGTTGATTCCCATCCCCTTGACGAACCACCTTGGATTTTTCTTTCTCTGAGCCTTTAGTAAAGTTTGAAAGCCAGAAATATTGGCTGCTTGGTGTGGCTAAAGTCGGATAATAAGGGAGTTAAAAGGATTTTCTTAAGGAGTGCTCGGCTTAATTAAAAGTGGATATCCAAGTTATATTTATAAGACCGTTACGTTATCCTATTCTTGGGCCTTGTTTTGCTGGAAAAAGGTTTTTTTTGTTTTGTTTTGTTTTTTTCAGTCAACTGAATTGATTTTTGCCTTGCCACTTTTAATGCACACATGACAGGGGAGAGTCCACTGGTTTCCTCATGAAACCCCGGGAAATAAAAGCAGATAAATCCCTCTACTCGTGATGAAAGATCTGATGGCAACTGCGTTTTCTTCTGCCTGTCTGTGTAGTTATGTATGTGTTGTGTGTATGATGTCTATAAAAAGAGCTCTAATGAATTGGCCTAAAGGAAGATAAGCACTTGGATCAAATATTTTTTAAAGGGAAGATAAAAGCTGTGGTACCTTTCAGTTCATGTGACTTAAACCACTGAGAAAAAATTAAAACAGCCTTAAAGTTTATTGGTAAAAAGCAGATGTCATCAAAATGTAAACAGGTGAACTAAATTATGCAGATGAGATGCAAGGTTTGCTAAATGTTTTCAGGTACTGCTTATTGGTTTTTGAGAACTGTTGAACTCTGTAAGGCCTGGGGACATATGGAGTTAACTACACCCTTAATTATGCTGGAAGGAGTCAAACCTTGGCTGCACCTAGCACATAATCCAAACAACTCACCAGCCTTTACATTAAAGTTAAAAATTACTAAAAGTTACCATTATGACATGTAATTGAGACCACTGGAAATAGATTTACATGTGAGGTATGTAAGAATGGTAAAATGTGTTTTCAGTAAAAGGTTATAAGAAGGCATAAAAATGTAAATCCTGGCCTAGAGTTAATGGATTATTTTAAATTAGATAAGATAAAGCTAAAAGTTTAAAGAAGTGGTGGAGGGATTGGAAACATTAACCTTGCAAAAATTCTATGTTTTAACATATTGCCTAACTTCAAAAAGGTATTATAATTATATGGTTTTTCTGTAAATTGAACATTGAAATGAAAGCAGAACAAGGTACTCCTCAGGCACTAATCTGCTCTTCGCATAATTGATAAAGGGTTATAAAAGGTTTTAGCTTTTTTAAGTTTCTGAATCATCATTTTGGTAAAATAAATAATTTATGATAACCTGGAATTTCATTTCATAACATTAAATGTTTCATATGTTTAACATATTTAACAGGCTTCCCCAAATCAAACTTCAGGTTCAAAATTATCTTTCCTGACACCTGGCTTTTCAGATACTTCAGAAGGTCCCCTGGAGTACCAGAAAAGAGAGGTAAACAGGATTATTTGACATGTTTAGGTACAAGGGATTACCAAAACGGTGTTCAATATTCCTCAGTTTATATTTTGATGAATAATACCAATATATGTTCCAAAATTGTACACGATTTCTAAAATTCCAATGTCTAAAATATATGCTGTCAATCATAATTAAGGTTGTTAAGTTATTGTAAACCACAGAGATAACCAAACTTCTTTGTCAAATGTGTATCTAACTGTAACTACCTTGGACATTTTGTTACTCACAGACAATTGTTGTCTTGTTTTAATCCTTTTCAAAATGATTTTTAATAAGCTATAGAATTCTGACAGGTGCTTTCAAATACACATTTCTGATAACTTTGGAGATTGTGACATTGGAATAAAGGAGAACTATACAGGACTCATGAAGAGCTAAAATGTTGACGAATATCAAGCAGAACAAGAGTTAACGAAATGGACTAAACTCAGAAAGCTGAAGGAATCTTTTTGACTTTTGCTTGGAATAATGCTGATCCTTGCTTTGTTTTTCAGAGTCAAGGAAACTTATTTACTTATTTTGAACTATTTACAGCCTTTAATAATTGAGTAAGGTATATTCCTGTGAACAAAATCTGGATCATGTTTGTTTCTCTCTGCCTGGTTCCTCTAGAATTTGGAAATTATCTGTGAATATTCTTAACTTGTGGCAACAGAGTTCTTTGCATCAGTGCAAGAAGGATGCAATTGGAGAAACTAGTTGTTTTACCAAGGCTTTGACTAGAAGGGTATGCTTCCCTTTAAGGAGTCAAGCTTGACATGCAGATCAGATAAAGGTCCCTTGGGGGAACTGGACTCATAGCCTTTTCTACACAGTCCCTTTACAGAATTCTTGACCTCTAGTCAGTAAAGAATGTCACTTTGTAATAGGCCCAGGAGCTCCAAGTTTATCTTGGGACCTTAAGAGGAGAGGATCACCCAACTCCCAGGTATTTGAGGATACAAACCCATGGCTGGACTCTGCTTTAAAAGGTCTTCTCTGAGATTCCTTGTGGAACCGAGTTTTATCAAAACCTATTTAAAAAGCTCATGTAGAAATAGCTATTCTTGCTGCACTTTATGCAAATAATCAGGCCAAGTATAAGACTAAAGTCTATTTTGCAAATAACTCAGTCCTAGTATGATTTTTTTTAACAAAAAATGAAGACTGGAGAGAGAGAAATTATGTCTCAAAACTTATCATATACTTGTCATTAAATTCTAAGCCCATTAGTTGTTTTTAAGTTTTTGCCTACATTTTAGACTAACCCGGCTTGTTCCTGTGAATCAACCAGCAATCTCCAGCTGCAGCTCAGAAGGAAAAAAGGGGATGGCTAATGTAGAAATCTGGATCAAAATTATAGTTCTGAGCAATTATCCTGCAAATCCTGCCAGGTGATGAGAATAAATAGGATGCTCATCACCTGGAGGTTTCCTTTTTGGGAAAGTAAGACCAATGAAGCTAATCAAAGCCAAGCACCACGCACCCAAATCTTAGCAAGCAAAACTATAGCTACCAGTTATCTGGGCATGTCACAATACATCCTTTTCTCTCCCTTGTTGGAGGAGAGGACTCAATTCCGCGGCTTCATCTTAGCATTTAGCTTATGATAAGGAGTCCATGGAACCCCACTGAGACACTCTTTTTTTTTTTTTTTTTTGTCCCAAACTCAATTTTAAGCTTCAGGTCAAAGTCCTAGGAAAGAAAACTGGATCTAAAGGATCCAGAGGCAGGCAATAACAGAGGTTAAAAGGCACAGCACAGGTAAGCATGGCTAATTCCCGCCAATTAAGCCAAGCCTCCCGTTTCACGGATAAAGGTCATGCTAGTATCCATGACATAAATGAGGTCTAAGGGAACTCCAAAGCTACTGACAGTAGGGGAGATGGAGACATAGGTGAGAGCAGATAATTCCTATTCTCTAGGCCCTCTCTGCTTCATGGGGGCAGGCTGTTTTGGCACCCATGAGAGGCACCCTGTCATGGTCACTGGGACTCAGGGATACAAGAACGGAGGAAAGAAAGAGGAATGCTTCACTTTCCCTCCCTCACATACCCTGCGTATTTGCTAGGAAGAGAAGTGAACCAGGGATTCCTGCTCCCCTTTTTCTAGATGAGTAGCCATGCACCTTCAGTCTGTACCCCTTTTGAATGCATCCCGAACCCCTGGGACCCCTTTTAAAAATGCCTCCTTTTTTTCTTTCTCCTTCTCTGTCCTCTCTTCACTGATAGGTAATTGTATCTCCATACTACGGGACACTCCCCTTGAATGTATCCTCCAAACTGGGAAAAGTTCATTTCCCAAACCTTAAACTGGTGGGCTCAGGATTGGGCTCAGGGGAAGGGAACCGGAAGCCTGACATGCTGGCAAAGGGGTAGAAGTTTTTTATTAACCAGTCGGGCTTTTGGCCTCCCTCTCCCCATGCAAAATGGTAAAAGGCATCAGGATTTTTGAGCTATCCTTACCGCCCCTTTGTTTCATTTTGATACGTTTTCAAATAACCCAGTTTTTCTCTTCTTGCGTTCAGGCCATCAAACTCCAAATGGTCATGCAACCGGAGCCTTGGATGATGGCCCCCTCTGCCAGGGACCCTTAAATAGACCTCTGAGGGAGCTCTGACTGCCGTTTTCTCAAAACAGCGCCCCCTGGCAGCAGGAAGCAGTTAAGATTGGTCTTCATCCTTACTCTAATCCTTCTTACAATGGCAGTTAGATGCACTTCTTTAGAGCAGGGGATGAGACAGCCAAGTATAAAGGGGTCCCTGGATAATTTCTAACTGGCCTTCACACTGAGAGAATGGGGTGGAGTCATGAAAGTTCATGCTATTTACAGGGGCTGGGGGAGCCTGGCCCCTCCCGTTCTTGTGTGGTAACCTGGGATTCAATCAGTGAAATGGAGAGCCCGTTAGCAGGACTTCATCTCACTTTTCTGTGTTGTTTTTATTTTCCTTTTTCTTTTTTGCCCAATAAATTATATGCCCCCTCGCCCTTCAAATTGTCTGTGAGCCTAATCATTCCTGTAATGTGACAAGAACCTGGTTTTTCCTACAACAGTACTTTCAATTTTCAGTCCTCCGGATTATGCTTCTGTCCTCAGATCTCCTTCTATGATGCTCTTGCTTTCCTTTTATAATGACTTTTGTGTATATTCTGCCTACTCAATAACTCAGGACAATCTTTTCATCTCAGGATCTTTAACTTAATGACATCTTCAAGTCTCTTATGCCACGGAAGGTAACGTATTAATGGATTCCAGGGATTAGGATGTGGGCATCTTTCTGGGGCCATTATTCTGTTTGCCGCCACATGATGACATGTTGTTTTCTGTCTTGGTCAAAAAAAGCATACTAATAAATGAATTCATACAGTTCTCTGTCCTTGCACAGAGAGCTGCAGTGTTAGAACAACTTATAACATTTGTATATGAGCTAGGTTTCGAATAATGCCATTGTCAGAGGATAAAATGCTGAAAATATTAAGTTTCATTGAACTAATCTTGAATGTGCTAAATTCAATTAAAATTTGTGACAGAAGCAATACCTATTCTAATTAATTGTTTACCTATTTTGTCAAGTTTATATATGGTATTTAGCACCCATTTCATCTATGTGATATCGAAGATGATGAACATACTGATAATTCTCTCTTACATGTTTAATTTGCCCAAGTAAATCCCCTTGTTGAGTGAATGGATGTATTATTTATTCTTTAATAGCAGAGAATCTAAACAAATGTTTTCGCCATTTGAAGGTCACTTAGGCTTTAAGAAGATGTTCTGTCATTATAGAGTCATAAAACTTAACGGCCCATGAACACTGCTGGAGTTCAACACCAAAGGCTGAATAGGATAAAACAATGCATTAATTATAGCCCATTATGACAAGCAGTTGGTAAGGGGAAATGTGGTTACATGGAAACTTTAAAATACATTAACAAATAAAACACTTTCATAACAGTAGCAACATAAACTTTTAAAATACACACACACACACCATATATATATATATATACATATACATACATACACACACACACACACACACACACACACACACATACACACACTCTTAACAACTTATCTATGTTTACTATTCCTGGCTCGTTTTCAGTTCCCGTGCATACACATACCTTGTTTAGACATATGTGTCATGTTAATATAGATGAAAATTTGCATTCAGCTTTTTAAATTCTACCTGATGTATTATTTTTTTCAGGTAACTATGCAATGTTCATCACATTTTATCATTTTAATGGTTATAGTATATTCCAAAGAGAGTGTCTAACATGATTTTCTTGATTCTATGATTGAACTTTTATGTTGGTTGCCTTTTTTACCATTATAAACACTGCTGCAGTGAACATTTTGTGTATTTTTTCTTCTGAGAGAATGGGAAGACTATTTTCTTGGTACAATTTTTACAGGATGTAATTTTTTTTAAATTAATGGAATTAATGAAATTTTAAAACAAATAATGGAAGAGTTTGCTCCATGTTCATCCTTAGAGAAAGCCTCCTACTCCAGAGATAGCAAAAGTACAAAAAATATGCCAATGTTATTTTTCTACCAACATTCATACCATGCCTAAAGTCATTTTCCTGAAGACAGAGATAAAATTGTAGAACGTTCTGAATGACTGGGAAGTTTTACTGAACACATATTCGTCTTTGTTATATAGAGAAATGTTTCTTATATACTGGAGATTTGGGGAAGTGCAAAAGGCACAGTGATTAAAAAGACTATGCTACATGCCAATGGAACAAATTATGAAATTGCACACACAAGTCACATCTATCATTAATATTAAGAAACACGTTAAGTGTTTAATTTACTATTCATTTTTCCTCTCATCAGCATTTATTATAAAAAACACGGTATTAAAGTTCTACTTCTAAAAGCTGTATAAGTTGCAATATATGAGGGTGAAGAGAGGCATGTTAGAATTTTCGGAATATGTATATTTTAATATCAATAATAAAGTGTAATAAGTAGATTTGCTTTTTTCAGGTGATGGAATGATGCCAATTTCTAATTCATCATGCTGCTTGTCATTCTACGCCTAAATATACAAGGAGGAAAGTCATTTCATTAAAACTGGCAGAAAAATACTTAACAAACAAAGTGAGCCATGTATTAAAGTTACTAAGATGTGGGGGAAACTACAATAAATTGAGATGTTTTCAAGCTTTAATTTATTTACATTATGTAACTATATACCATTTACCTAAGGAATTACCAAGCGTATATAATTTGACATTTAAGTAGAAAATATGACTAATATATGCCAAACATTAAAAGTTATATGTGTCTGATCAATAATGTGATGGAGGTCAGAATTTACATTAAAGAGAAAGGTGATTGGCTATCCTTATAAAAAGAGAATATTGTTTTGTTGGTTTTGTTTTATTTTTCCAAAATGGTGGTTTGGAGGCAGGGTTAACACATTTCTCCCACTTGGAAGGACAAACTAGTGTGTAGAGACTTTTGTGTATTATTTTTCAAAAAGCAGGGAAGGAAGTTAACAGGAAAACTGAAAGAAACAACAGACCCTTTGTAAGAAGTGGCAGGCAGCAGTCTTCATTATGAGCCTGGTGGAAAACTGTAAGTCCCCAGACTGTGAGAGGGGGAAAGACCCTCCAGGATATATACTTCAACCATGGAACCTGGCAGTCTAGGCTTGGAGGAAGGGCTTAATCATATGCAGTGCTGAAAGTGACTTAGGAAGAGCTGGGAAATATGAAAATAGGAGCAGCAGCAGGAAGAGTTTTGTGGGCATTCCCAGTCTCCAGTGTGCACTGAAGGAAGCCATTTCTGATCCTAACTCCTAGGGGACCTCGTAGAAATCTGAGCACTAACTCAGACAGTGGTTGCAGGCTGAGAGAATCTCCCAGTTGAATTTTATAATACAATCTTAAGTGAAGACAAACTTCTTTGGCCAGAACTGAAGGGCAAGTGGAAAGGGTGCTGTAGGCATAAGCACAGGAGCTAGGCACCCTGATTTGGTGGGTAGACCGGGAGGAGTGTGGCCTAAAAGTCACTTTTGCTATCTCTTCAGGGAAAGCTTATGGCCTAGGGCAGTTGTGAGTTCTGAGTGTAGATGGCCGGGAACGTAGCTAGCTGCTGCTAGGGAAACACTGCAGATGTGGGACCTTCTTTGCCAACTGCTTTAGAGCTGCACCAATTCCACCTGCTACTTCACACTCCTTGTGCAAAGTGTTCTGTGCAGCAGAAGCAACTATGCTTCACCCTGTAACTTTACCCAGTGGCCACAGAACGGCCTCTCAGCTCCCACATGGGGATGCTGCTTGACATGTACTTGGAGAGCCAGAGGACGGACCTGCCTAACCTAGCCCCCTCCTGACTTTGCCTCTTCATTTACCCAGGTAGCTTAACACAAATGATAGAAACTGTTGGATGCCTTACGGCCCCACCCATTGCCTGAGAAACCAGAATACCTCCCCTGGGTAACATAAGGCAAGCACAGATCCCACCATTACTACCACAGACTGCATTCTTTTGCAAATGCCACCTCCTGGCTGGAGGTCAACTGACACAGATAATTAGAACATCTCCAGGTAGAATGTGTCCAGGAAAAAGAAAACGTATATGACCCCAGCTATCACCATTGCCTGCAACACCCCAGCTAACCAGGACGTCCTTAGTCTGTCCACATGATCAGTTCATTATTACTAAAACCAGCATTTGAGAACGCCAACACACTAAGGCTGCCTATAACCAAGCAATCACATAGAGTCTACTTCACTGCCCTCCCAGCTCTATTAGAGCTGGTGCTGATACCCACTGTTGAGAGACTTCAGGAGAGGTCACATTACTGGATCCCTTGCAGTCATTCCCCAACACCAACCTGGAGTGTGGCAGCCCCATTGGGCAGCTAGACCCAGAGGAGCAGCAGCATTCACAGTAGTCTGATTCTCAGGGACTCCTACTTCTAGGCAAAGGGAGAGTGTACCACATCAAGGGAATACTCCATAAGACAAAATAATCTGGAAGGCAAACCATGAGTCCCAGAACTTTCTGCTGGTGGGAAGTTTCTTCTAGCAGTGGCACAAGTTCAGTGCTGGCCTCTGTGGGAAATTATTCAACTCTACCCCAATAATTAGGCAGCCCTGGTGCTCAGGAAGGGTTGTGAAAAAGGGAACATTTTGTCCCTTTTGTCCATAAGTGCAGGCTCAACTAGGGTTTATTCCATGAGACCTCAGCATGGGTGTCCATATAAACAGCCTTTCTGGAATACTTCAGGGTGGCTGTATCCCCACAGAAGGAGTGCTCTGCAGCTTCAGGCTGGCATGAGGGGTAGAGTCACAATTCCTCTCTACTTGGAACATCAACATTCCTGCAGATGAAAAGAGATGCCCCTCTCATGTAAATAGCTGAAACACTGGGTCAGGAGTGAGTCTGGAAGGTGGATCACTTTCCTGCAGGCCTTGCAGCAAAGCTGAAGTTGCTCCCACCCTTCCCACTGATAAGACCTCAGTGCATTTCACTGAGAAAGAACTCCATCGGTCATCTCTCTCAAGGCTGGGACATATGCCCACCATTGTGTGTTGCATTTATTCACATCTTTTAGCCACAACCAGTTTCTACTTTGGACACCCCCCCTACTGGCCTGAACAATTTAATTCATTAAATAAAGTACTTGAGGAAATAAATAAGAAATTGCACACCACAGAAGAATGAGATAAGCTTCAGAGACCTCTGCCATTCTAACCCCATAGGAGACAGTGAACCTGCTCACACACCCTGTCACATTGCTACTACAACAAGCATCTGTGAAAGCCATCATATGAAGACTCTCTATAACCAAGGAACCTATACAGAATATTTTTCTCTGAAAGCCCCAAGAGATAAATTAGGCTACAATAAACGGAAAATGTTAAACTCACATCCTTAATAGGGAAAATAGATTTTTAAAAACCCAGAGAAATTAAAACTAAACTCAAGAACAATTAAAATAAATAGTCTACCCAATTGAGAAGGAAGCAGAAAAATAATTCTAGTAATATGACAAAACAGGGTACTGTAGTACCCCCAAAATATTACACCAGATCTCCAGCAACAGATTCAAACCAAGATGAAATCCTTGAAATAACAGATAAACAATTCAAAAGGTTGATTATTAAGCTACATAAGGAGATACCAGAGAAAGTGAAAATGAATATAAATAAATTAAGAGAACAATGGAGGACATAAATGAAAAAATCATAAAGAGATTTTTTTAAAAAAATAAAAACTTCTGGAAATAAAAAAAACACATTTAGGGAATTACAAATGGAATTCTGAAAGAAAGAATTTCAGAGCTCAACAACAAAGCTTTTAAATTAACCCAATCAGAAAAAAAATAAAGAAAACAGAATAAAAAGTAACGAACAAAGTCTCCAATATAAAATCATGTATAATGGCCAAATTTAATAATAATTGGTGTTACTCAGGGAGAAGAAAAAGCAAAATTTTGGAATACTTATTTAAGGGAATAATTGAGGAAAATGTTGCTGGCCTTGCCAAAGACTTAGATATCCAAATACAAGAAGCTCAAAGAATTCCTGGGACACTCATTGCAAGAAGGACATCACCAAGCCTTATAGTCACCAGGCTTTCTAGAGTCAACAAGAAGGAAACAATTCTAAGAGCAGTGATACAAAAGCATCACGCAACCTATAATGGAAAACCCATTAGAATAAAAGCAGATTTATCTGAATAAACCTTACAAGCCAGAGGAGACTGGGGTTCTATCTTTGCCTCCTTAAACAGAATGACTGTCAGTCAAGAATTTTGTATCCAGTAAAACTAAGTTTAATAAATGAAGAAATAAAGTCATTTTCAGACACCCAGATGCTGGGTGAATTTGTCACTACCAGACCAGCTCTACAAGAAATAATAAAAAGAGTTCTAAATCTTGAAACAAAAGCTCAATATACATAAAAATAGAAACTCTTGAAAGCATAAAACTCACAGGGCCTATAAAATACTAACACAATAAAAGCAATGTATCTATGTAAAAATTAACAAAAACACTGAAAAAAATATCTGACACCTCAATATCAATGTTGAACATAAGTGGTCTAAATGCTCCACTTAAAAGCTACAGATTGGCAGAATAAATAAAAATATCAAAAACACAGACCAAGTCAGGTGTGGTGGCTCATGCCTGTAATCCCAGCACTTTGGGAGGCCCAGGTAAGTGGATCACTTGAGGTCAGGGGTTCAAGACCAGCCTGGCCAATATGGTGAAACCCCGTCTCTACTAAAAATACAAAAATTAGCTGGGCGTGATTGTAGATGCCCATAATCCCAGCTACTTCGGAGACTGAGGCAGGAGAATCACTTGAACCTGGGAGGCAGAGGTTGCAGTGAGCTCAGATCATACCACGGCACACCAGTGTGAACAACAGAGTGAGACTCCACCCCCCCCAAAAAAATTTGTTGTCTTCAAGTGACTCAACTAACATATAAGGATTTATATAAACTCAACGTAAAGGGGTAAAAAAAAAAAATCCCATGCAAATGGAAACCAAAAGCAAGCAGGAGTAGTGACTTTCTATCACATAAAACAGATTTACAATAGCAGCAGTAAAAAAAGACAAAGAAGGTCATTATACAATGATAAAAGTATTAACTCAGTAAGAAGATATTATAATTTTAAATTTATATTCACCTAACTCTGGAGCTCCCATATTCAAAAAAAAAAAAACTACTACTAGACCTAGGAAATAAGATGGAAAGCAACACAATAGTAGTGAGGGACATCAGTACTCCACTGACAGCACTAGATAGATCATTGACACAGAAATTTAACAAAAAAAATGGACTTAAACTACACTGTAGAACAAATGGACCTAATACCTATTTACAGAGCATTCTACCCATGACCTGCAGAATATACATTCTTCTCATCAGCACATGGAATGTTCTACAAGGAAGACCATATGATAGGTCACAAAACAAGTCTCAATAAATTTTAAAAAATCATATCAAATATCTGCTTAGACAACAGTGGAATAAAACTAGCAATCAATTCCAAAAGGAACCTGAAAAACTACACAAATACATGAAATAAACAATCTGCCCGTGAATGATTTTGGGGTTAACAAGAAAATCAATATGAAAACTTAAAAATATTGAAATGAATGATAATGATGATGCTAGTTATCAAAACCTCTGGGATACAGCAAAAGTGCTGCTAAGAGGAAAGTTTATAATACTAAATGCCTACATCAAAAAGTCTGAAAGATCACAAATTGACAACCTACTGTTATACCTAAAGTAACTAGAGAAACAAGAACAAACCAAACTAAAAATGAGCAGAAGAAAAGAAATAACAAAGGTCAGAAAACTAAATTAAATTGAAACAAAAAATACAAAAAAGGACACAAAAAGTAGTTCCTTTGAAAAGATAAACAAAATTGATAGACCACTAGCTTGATTAACCAAGAAGAGAGAAATTAAAATAATCTTGATTAGAAATGAAAATGGAGGCATTACAACCGGTACCACAATAATACAAAAGATTATTTGAAACTACTATGAACACCTCTATGTACAAACCTAGAAAATCTAGAAGAAATGTATTAAGTCTCAAAAACATACAAGCTTCCTAGATTAAATCAGGATAAAATAGAGACCCTAAACAGATCTATAACAAGCAGTAGGATTGAGTCAGTAATTTAAAAATTGGCAAGAAAAACAGCCCAGTGCTGGATGGATTCACAGCTGAATTCCACCAGCATTCAAAGAAAAATTGGTACCAATTCAACTGAAACTATTCCAAAAGATTGAGAAACAGGAAATCCTCCCTAACTCATTCAGTGAAGCCAGTATCAAAAGCATACAAAAACATAAATTAAGGAAAGAACACCATATTTAATAAATGACGATGGGAAAACTAGCTAGCTACACATAAAAGAATGAAACTGGATTTTTATCTCTCATCTGAAATGAAAATAGACTCAAGATGAATCAGAGACTTAAATCTCAGATTTGAAACCATAAAAATTCCAGAACATGACCTGAAAAACTCCTCTGGACATTGGCCTAGACAAAAAATGTATGAATAAAACCCCAGAAGCAAATGCAGCTACAATAAATGGGACCCAATTAAACTGAAAAAAAAAAAACTCTGTGTAGCAAAAGAAAAAATTATCAGAGTAAACAGCCCACAAAATGGGAGAACATATTTGCACACTATGTGTATTTGTCTGTTCTCACACTGCTACAAAAAGCTACCTGAGACTGGGTAATTTATTTAAAAAAGAGGCTTAATTGACTCACAGTTCTGCATGGCTGAGGAGGCCTCAGGGAATTTACAATCATGGTGGAAGGCAAGGAGGAAGCAAGGCATGTCTTACATAGCATCAGGAGAGACAGAGAGTGAGGTGAGAAGTGCCACACTTTTAAACCATCAGATCTCCTGAGAACTCACTCGCTATTACGAGAACAACATGGGAAAACGCTACCACCATGATGCAATTACCTCCCATCAGGTTCCTCCTCTGACACATGGAGATTATAATTTGACATGAAATTTGGATGGGGACACAAAGCCTAACCATATTATTCCACCCTTGGCCCCTCCCAAATCTCATGTCCTTCTCACATTTCAAAACACAATCATGCCTTCTTAACAATCCCCAAAAGTCCTAACTTATTTCAGCATCAACCCAAAATGCAAGTCCAAAGTCTCAGCTGAGATAAGGCCAGTCCCTTCTGCCTATGAGCCTGTAAAATCAAAAACAAGTTAGTTACTTTCAAGATAAAATGGGGTTACAGGCATTGCATAAATGCCTTCATTCTAAATGGGAAAAATTGGCCAAAACAAAGGGGCTATAGGCCCCATGAAAGTCCGAAACCCAGCAGGGCAGTCATTAAATCTTAAAGCTCCAAATAAGAACCTTTGACTCCATGTCTCACATGAAGGGCATGCTGATGCAAGGGGTGGGCTCCCAAGTCTGTGGGCAGCTCTGCCCTGTGATTCTGAAGATTACAGCCACAGCTGATGCTTTCATGGGCTGAAATTGAGTTTCTGCAGCTTTTCCAGCCACGGGGTGCAAGCTGTTGGTGGATCTGCAGTTCTGGGGTCTGGGGCATGGTGGTTCTCTTCTCACAGCTTCACCAGTCAATGCCCCAGGGGCAAATATGTGTGGGAGCTCCAAGCCCACATTTTTCCTCTGCACTGCCATAGTGGAGGTTCTCCATAAGGGCTCCACCCTTGCAGCAGACTACCTGGATATCCATTTGCTTTCATACATCCTCTGAAATCTAGGCAGAGGTTCCCAAAGCTCAATTTCTACCTTCTGCACAGCCACAGGCCCAACACCACATGTAAGCTACCAAGGCTTGGGGCTTGAACCCTCTAAAGCCTAAGCCCAAGTTGTACCTTGGCCCCTTTTAGTCATGGCTCCAGCTGAAGTGGCTGGGATGCAGAGTGCCATATCCTGAGGCTGTACAGAGAAGAAGGGCACTGGGCCTGGCCCACAAAACCCTTTTTTTTCTTCTAGGCCTCTGGGCCTGTGATAGGAGGGGCTGCCACAAGGTCTATGACATGTCCTGAAGACATTTTCCCCATTGTCTCAGGCTATTAACAGTCAGCTTCTCTTTAATTATGCAAATTTCTGTAGCCAGCTTGAATATCTGCTCAGAAAATGGGCTTTTATTTTCTACCACATGGTAATGTTGCAAATATTCCACATTTTTATGCTCTGCTTCCCTTTTAAACATAACTTTTAATTTCAGATTATCTCTTTATGAATGCATATGAGATTATACTGTTAGAAGCAGCCAGGTTATTTTTTGAATGCTTTGCTGCTTAGAAATTTCTTCTGCCAGATATCCTAAATCATCTCTCTCAAGTTCAAAGTTTCACAGATCTCTAGGGCAGGGACAAAATACCACCAGTCCTGTTACTAAAGCATAGCAAGAGTGACTGTATTAGTTTGTTCTCACACTGCTATGAAAAGATACCTGAGACTTGGTAATTTATAAAGAAGTTTAATTGACTCAGTTCCACATAGCTGGGGAGGCCTGGGGAAACTTACCATCACGTCAGAAGGCAAAGGAGAAGCAGGCACCTCCTTCACAAGGTGGCAGGATGCAGTGAGTGCAAGCAGAGGAAATGCCAGATGCTTGTAAAACCATCAGATATCATGAGACTGATTCATCATCACAAAAACAGCATGGAGGAAACTGACCCCAAGATCCAGTTACTTCCACCTGGCCCCACCCTTTGGGAATTCCCACATGGGAATTATGGCGATTACAATTCAGGGTGAGATTTCAGTGCAGACACAGAGCCAAACCATATTATTCCACTCCTGGCCAGTTTCAAATCTCATGTCCTTACGTTTCAAAACATAATCATTCTCTTCCAACAATCTCCCAAATTATTAACTCATTTCAGCATTAACCCAAAAGTCTTAAGTCCAAAGTCTCATCTGAGACAAGGCATGACCCATCCGCCTATGAACCTATAAAATCCAAAGCCACTTAGTTACTTCATAGATACAATTAGTACACAGGCATTGGATAAATACACCTATTGCAAATGGGAGATATTTGCCCAAACAAAGGGGCTACAGGCCCTATGCAAGTCTGAAATCCCGTGGGATGGAAATTAAACCTTAAAGTTCCAAAATGACCTTCTTTAACTGCATGTCACACATACAGGTCACACTGGTGCAAGAGGTGGGCCCCCATAGCCTTGGGTAGCTCCGCCACTGGGGCTGGCTTTCCAGAGTACAGCCCCCCTCCCAGCTGTTTTCACGGGCTGGTGTTGAGTGTCTGTGATTTTTCTGGGTGCATGGTGTAAGCTGTCAGTGGATCTACCATTCTGAACTCTGGAGGATAGTGGCCCTCTTCTCACAACTCCACTAGACAGTGCCCTAGGGGGAGCTCTGTGGAGGGCCTCCAACCCCACATTTTCTTTCCACTCTGCTCTAGCAGAGGTTCTCCATGAGGGCTCTATCCCTGCAGCAAACTTCTGCCTGAACATTCTGGTGTTTCTATACATCTTCTGAAATCTACGCAGAGGTTCTCAAGCTTCAATTCTTGACTTCGGCTCACCTGCAGGCAAAACACCATGTGTAAGCCACCAAGGCTTGGGGCTTGTATCCTCTGAAGCAATGGCCTGAGCTGTATATTGGCCCCTTTTAGCCTTGCCTGTGATGCAGGGCTGTGATCCAAGTCTCGAGGCTGCACAGAGCAGCAGCAGGGCTCTGGGCCTGGTACCTGAAACTATTTTTTCCTCCTAGGCCTCTGAGCCTGTGATGGGAGGGGCTGCCATGAAGACCTCTAACCTGCCCTGGAGACAATTTTCCCCATTTACTTGGTAATTAGCAATCAGCTCCTTGCAACTTTCTGCATCTGGCTGAAATTTCGCCTCAGAAAATGAGTTTTTCTTTTCTATCACATGGTCAGACTGCAAATTTTCCAAACTTTTATGCTATGCTTCCCTTTTAAACATAAATTTCAATTACAGGTCATTGCTCTCAAGTTAAAAGTTCCACAGATCTTTAGGTCAGGAGCAAAATGCCACCAGTCTCTTTGCTTAATCATAGCAAGAATCACCTTTATTCCAGCCCTAAGCAAGTTCCTCATCTTCATCTGAGACCACCTCAGCCTGGACTTCAACTTCATTGTCGGTATCACCATCAGCATTTCAGTCAGTGATCTAACAAGTCGCTAGGAAGTTCCAAACTTTCCCAGTTCTTCCTGTCTATTTCAGAATCCTCCAAACTCTTCCAACCTGACTGTTACCCAAATCCAAAGTTGCTGCCACATTTTCAGGTATCTTTATAGCAGCACCCCACTACCTCAGTGCCAATTTAGTGTATTAGTCAGTTCTCATGCTGCTATAAGGAACTGCTGGAGACTGTATAATTTATAAAAGAAAAAGGTTTAATTGACTCACAGTCCTGTATTGCTGGGGAGGCCTCAGGAAACTTACAATCATGGCAGAAGGCAAAAAAGAAGCAGGCATCTTGCCGGGTGCAGTGTCTCACACCTGTAATCCCAGCACTTTGGGAGGCAAAGGTGGGCAGATCACCCTGAGGTTGGGAGTTTCAGACCAGCCTGACAAACATGGAGAAACCCCATCTCTACTAAAAAATACAAAATTAGCCAGGTGTGGTGGTGCATGCCTGTAATTGCAGCTACTTGGGTGGCTGAGGCAGAAGAATCACTTGAACCTGGGAGGCAGAGGTTGCAGTGAGCCGAGATCATGCCATTGCACTCCTGCCTGGTCAATAAGAGCAAAACTCTGTCAAAAAAAAAAAAGAAGCAGGCATCTTCTTTACATGGTGGCAAGACAGAGTGAGTGCAAAATAGGGGAAATAAGAGCTGCTTATAAAACCATCAGATCTCCTGAGACTCAGTCATTATCACAAGAACAACATGGGAAAAGCCACACCCATTATCCAATTATCTTCACCTGGTCCTGCCCTTGACACGTGGGGGATCCTGGGGATTACAATTCATGGTAAGATTTGAGTGGGGACACAGAGCCAAACCATATCAGCGACCTTAATTCCAGTTCCCAATAAGTTCCTCATCTCCATTGAGACCACCTCAGTCTGGATTTCGTTGTCCATATCGCTGTCAGCATTTTGTTCAAAACCATCAACAAGTCTCTACGAAGTTCCAACCGTTCTCACATCTTCCTGTCTTCTTGTGAGCCCTCCAAACTGCTTCAACCTCTTCCCATTACCCAGTTCTAAAGTTGCTTCCACATTTTCAGGTATCTTTATAAGAGTGCCCTAATCCCAGTACCAACTTTCTGTATTAGGCCATTTTCACACTGCTATAAAGAACTATCTGAGACTAGGTAACTAATAAAGAAAAGTTGTTTAATTGAGTCACAGTTCTGCATGATTGGGGAGGCCTCAGGAAATTTATAATCATGGTGGAAGGTAGAAGGAAAGCAAGGCACATTTTACATGGCAGTAGGAGACAGAGAGCAAGGGGCGAAGCATCACACTTTTATAGCATCAGTTCTCATGAGAACTCACTATTATAAGAACATCATGGAGGAAATCCACCCCCATGATCCAATCACCTCCCACCAAGACGCTCCCCTGACATGTGGGGATTACAATTTGACATGAGATTTAGGTGGGGACATAGAGACAAACCATACCACTATGCCTGTGACAATGAACTAATATTCACAATCTAGGAGGAACTCAAATCAGCAAGAAAAAAAATCCTATGAAAAAGTGGGTGAATTCCACAAATAGACATTTCTCAAAAGAAGATATATAAATGGCCAACAAACAAATGAAAAAAAAAAAAGTTCAACATCAGTAATCATCAGGGAAATGCAAATTAAAACTACAGTAAGATACCACCTAACTCCCTGCCAGAATGACCATTATTAAAAGGTCAATAAAACAATAGATGTTGGTATGGATGTGGTAAAAATGGAATGTTTATACACTGCCAGTAGAAATATAAAGTAGTCCAACCTCTATGGAAAACAATATTGAGATTTCTTAATGTACAAAAATTTAATCTACCATTCAATCCAACAGTCTCACTACTACTGGGTATGTACCAAAAGGAAACAAAGTTATCATATTATGAAGACACCTGCACATGGGTGATTATTTCAGCACAATTCACAGTTGCAAAGACATGGAATCAACCTAAGTGCCCCTTGACCAATGAATGGATAAAGAAAATATGGTATATATACACCACTGAATACTACTTACCCATAAAAAATGTGAAACAATGTCTTTTGCAGCAACTTGGATACAGCTGGAGGCCATTATTCTAAGTGAAGTATTATAATAACTCAGGAATGGAAAACCAAATACTTAATGTTCTCACTTATAAGTGGGGACTAAGCTATGGGTATGCAAAGGCATACAGAGTGAAATAGTAAACACTGAAGACTCAGAAGGGAGAGGTTTGTAGTTGGCTGAAGGATAAAAAACTACATGTTGGGTACAATGTACAATACTCTGGTAACTGGTGCACTAAAACCTCAGAATTCACCACTATACAATTCATCTATGTAATTAAAAAAAAAAAAAAAAACACTTGTGGCCAGGTGCAGTGGCTCACGCCTGTAATCCCAGCACTTTGGGAGGCCGAGGTGGGCGGATCATGAGGTCAGGAGATCAAGACCATCCTGGCTAACACGGTGAAACCCCGTCTCTACTAAAAATACAAAAAATTTAGCCGGGCATGGTGGTGGGTGCCTGTAGTCCCAGCTACTGAGGAGGCTGAGACAGGAGACTGGCATGAACCCAGGAGGCGGAGCTTGCAGTGAGCCAAGATCTCACCACTGCACTCCAGCCTGGGCAACAGAGAGAGACTCCATCTCAAATAATAATAATAGAAGAAGAATAAGAATAATAATAAAACTTGTACCCCAAAAGCTATTGGAATAAAAAATGTTTAAGGAAATTTCAACCTGAAAAAAAGAGCATATCTTTCAGTGGACTGTTCCTGATCACAATGTTTTGATTCTCCAGAGAATTCCCAGTGCTCCAACATTTGCTTACTATAAGAGAATACTGATACATTCAAAATGTAAATTTCATGACTGGAGATTCAATTACATATTATTAAGAATAAAAGAATCAAACCTGAATCTCCACTAGAAGCTGTTGAAATTATAATAATGATCAATTTTCTGAAAGGATAATCTTTAGGATATGAAGAGCTATTATTAGTTTGTAACCACCAAAGAACTTACACTATGTGGCATGATTGGTTTCTGTGAACAATGCTGAAATTTGCATTTGGTCTCTTTTCAAGAGTATTATTAAGTTGAGTGTTCATTTCTGCCTGAATTTCTATGTTATTTATATTTTAGAACATGTAAGTTTTCATTCATTAAGTCATTCTGAGCTCCTATTAAGTGTCAGTTACTGTAAGCTTATCAGTTAACAGGACAGACAAAAATTGATGCTCTCTGTATAGATATCTTTTTATGGCACATATATTTTTTTCTTTCACAAAAACATCAAAAGAGCCCATTATTATTGGTAAAACAGAAAAAAAAATCATAGTGGCATTCTTGTCAAATGTGAGGCCTCATTTTAGAATTACACTGAAGAGTATGACAAGCAGCAATATATTTCTCTGAATACCAGATAAGAAATAAATAACACAAGCCTGCAGAAGTGTGAGAATTTACACCAAGTTTGTTTTTTTAAAAAAAATACTTAACAGAGGTCTGATCAGTAACTCACCCTTCTGTTGTAGGTGGGCTCAACCAGAAGCAAAAAGTTTTGCATCCCTCTCTTTGCTACCAGATTTTCTCTGACCAGTCTCTCCCAACAATAGCACTGGTTGACACAAAGAGAAAGGGAGTAGCCAATAGGTTACTCACATCTGCTTTATTTTCATACAATCTAGGTCCCCAAGCTATCCCTAGCTATGTTGCTCGAAGGAGAAATGAAAAAACACAAGGTTAGACTACTAGTTGTATTTTTGTATCATGTTTCTTCTGAGAAAGAAAAAAAATTGGGTAATCCTGGGATTGCAGAAATGTATAAATGACCTCCAACTAAATGAGAAGTTGACAGCAGGAAGAGACTGAAACTTGTAGCCAGCCAACAGGGGCTGCTTTTTTAGTTACTAACCCACTATGGCAGAGGCAGGTGGTCTCATTTTCAGGGGCTTTTAAAAGCAATGAATGTTTTGCATATAGGCTACAAAGGAAGTGAATCACTTTTCATATATTTTCAATGCAATTTTATAGTCAACAAATTCTAAATATTTTAGCTATCCATTTCTGCCCATGCTTCAAAGAATAAATGCAACACTTGTTATTATTGCATCATCTTTAAAGCAATATTTTGTTAGGATTTAGCTAATTTATGCCAGTATACAATTAAATAATTATTCAAAGTATTGTAGTGAAGTCTAAAAAGACTATTAGAAATCTACCCAAATACCATCCAGAAAACATTAAAAAATATACAATCAGTGGAATAACAGCCTCTGGGGGTTTTCCAGTATCACCTTGGACACCTTCGCAGCATGGTAGAAAATGATGTCATAGCTTATCAATAGCCAAGCCAAATTTCATTTGCCTTTGGTATTTGAAGCTTGAAATTCACTCCCTACATGGTCCTTTCATATTGTACTGAGGACTAAGCTCTGATATTTTATCTTGCCCAAATTCCTAGCCAAGGGGTCTAGAGAGTCATGCCCTACAAACCATCAACTCTCATCAGATGGGTTTTATTTGACCCTATAAATTGTGACCTACTTTTCAATCTAACTCTGGCATAACATTAGGAGACAAGGAAAACATATTTAACCCCAAAATATATTTCTTTGCCATACCTTGAAATTGCCCTGCAAAGTCTTTTATGGGAAAAATCCACATTCTACAGAGACTCTCCTTCCCCCTTTGTTTTCCTTCCTTTCTTTACAAATCCAGGAGATAATCAACAAAGAGCCAGGCACCCTTTTAGGTTTGATAAGAAACATTTTACAATCTGCTCTTCCTCTGAAGTCTGCTATCTGAGGGATTTCTCTGCACAATAAAACTTGGTCCCCCCAATCTTTTATTTTAACCTGAACATTCCTTTCCATTAATCCCAGGTCTTCAGATAAACCCAACCAACTGTCCACAAGAAAATGTTGAAATTTATCTATAGCCTAGAAGCCCCGCTTTAAGTTGTCCCGCCTTTCTGAACCAAACCAATGTATTTCTTAAATGTATTTGATTGATGTCTCATGCCTTCCTAATACATATAAAACCAAGCTGTACCCCAACCACCTGGAGCACGTGTTCTCAGGACCTCCTGAGGGCTGTGTCACGGGCCATTGTAACTCATAGTTGTCTCAGAATAAATCTCTTCAAATATTTTACAGAGTTTGACTCTTTTTGTCGACAATAATCTGGCACCCAAACATGTGGAGCCTCAGAGAAGACTCAGAACCCCTAAGAAGTTGCCCAAAACTGGAGCTAAGGTACCAGCAGGGGCCCACTGAAGACTCACCGAGTCTGAGCTTCTCCTCTAGTGGAACTGGTAAGTCCTCCTGAGCCCTGGACCTTCCATTTTGGTTGATGGTACTTGATTTATTCTGAGCTGGTTTTTATTTTCTCTCTCTTTTCTCCCAGGAATTTGGTTGAAATCTTAATTTTAGTTTCAGAGGTGCATTCAGAAGGATCTTTCTCTATTTTTTTCTATCAGAATTAATCTCAATTGGGTTGTCTGTATGCATTTTGCCTGAGGAACTGAACTGTTATTTTTCATAAGTAAATGAGAGACTGAGTTCCTCACCTCCAAAGAGAAGGGGCATTTTGCTCCTTCCAGCTGAAAGGCGCCCTTGGGTGACCCGGGGCCTCGTGGAGTCTCTAGGGGGTTGATCCCCCGTGACGTGCAGCGGCCCTATGGGAAACACCTCAACAAATATTGATTTAAAAAGGCTTATCCAGGAAACACAAATAAGGGCTGATCACCCGGTGTTTTGAGCCCTCTCAGAGGTAATAGAGCTCTGAAGAGAGAAACTGAGACACGTAAGAGGGTAGAAACGACTCAGTGGTGACCCACTGTGGAGTCCTTCCCACAAGCAGCACATATTCATCCACAACACAAAAACCCTAGGCCACAGGTCAGTTCCCCCCACCCCACCCCCCCAAAAAAAGAGAGAGAGAGATTGGATGGGAAATAAACCCTCCAAAAAAGAGGAAAGTCAAGGTGAGCAGCCCTCTATGGGCACCCAAGCTCCGTTTATGTTTAATAATTATGGCACTATTACTTGCAAGTATTTATGTAAATGCGAAGATGTTACTAAAGATTACCTAGGTCTAAGGTTTCTAAAATGGGGAACTTTTGATATCCCTAAATTGGTTTTCTTGCATGCTAGATTGGAAAAATTAGGCTCCCAAATCAAAGAAAATTAATGGGAGTCATACTTTAGCTGGCACCTAGAATCATCAAAAAGAGGGAACAATAAGCTTGCCTTCCTCCAGGAAGTTAATAAAAAAAGTTTGAAACTCTCTCAGATTTAAAGAAATTAGTAGAAGCCACTTCTGAAATCAGGAAGGCTCCAGAAACTGTCTCCCCTCTGCTTCTCCTGACCCTCTGCTCTCTGAACTTCCTTGTCTGGACAATTTCATTTTTCCTCTGTCTTTCCCTACCCCCTCAAGACACAGGGGGACCAGAAATAGCTGGAGAAAATAATATAGTAGTTGCTCTTTTTAGAGTAAAACCCACAGACAGAGAAGATTCTAACATGATACATACCCCCTGGACCAAATCAGAATTTAAGGCCCTGGTATCTGGATTCCCCAATCCAACTGAAGATCTCTTTGGGTTTCCTAAGGAGTTCCAATGAATGCTTAAGACATGTTATCCAGGGTTCTCTGACCTATATCAGCTGATTGAGTTACTGGTCCCCAAAAACAAAGCTGAAGAATGGTTTAGGGTAGCAGATTGGAAACAGTCTTTAGAAGATTTTGACAGAATAGATGCAACTGGAAGAGAGAAATACAGAGAGCTTTGCAATCGCCTCTGTGAAACTATACCACAGATATTCCCCAAGGTTACAGATTGGGCAAAGGTGCAACAATGTAAAATACGCCCAAATGAAACCATACCTGACTTTTATATCAGGTTTGAAAAGACATTCAAACAGTTTTCAGGAATACCTCATGAAAACTTTGAGCACATTAGAAGTGACACCTTACTAAATTCTGAGTTTATTCAAGGTTTAGATAAGGAGTTAGCAACCCTAATAAAGAGGAATAATGTGGCTTGGGGTTCCTTGCCCCACTAGCCACCTAGTCACCCTAGCTGACCAATTGTCACAATCATTAAGAAAGAAAAGGACGGAGTCTCTAAAATTATGAGTTTACAACTAAAACAACTTAGTAACCAAGTTGGGAGTTTGCAAGGGTCCCATGTTTCCCAGAGATCTAAGCAACCCCAAAAGAAAGCAACTTGCCACTATTGTAAAAAGAAAGGGCATTTAAAGAAATAATACAAAAAACTTAAATGGGTGATTGCACAAATTGGGCAAAGGGCCCCAGAGGAAGGCACTAGAACAACTCAAAAATCAGAATAGGGATGCTCTGAGGGCATAGAGAGGGTTTTCCCTCCACTTCTAACTAATGATTTAAGAGAAGCAGAAATATCCACAAATGGAGAAAATACCAAAGTCCTCGTCAACACTGGCGCTACACTGTAAGCCCTCAACCCTACCTTGATTAAGAACACTTTCCCTCGGAGTAAAGAAAAAGTCCAAATGCTAGGGGTTTCAAACTCTCCTATTAAAGGCTTTAAATCAAATCCCCTTCAATTTCCATTAGGAGAACTAGTGGGGCATCACTTTTTTTAATAGTAGATAGTGTCCCCATACACCTGCTGGGATGGGATTTCCTAGAGGCCCATAATGCTCACATCTCATTTTCACAGAAGGGAGAAATGATTCTCAACTTGGGAGACATAGAAGACTTACAAAAGCCCACATGTAATATTATGCTTGTGAAAGTTAATCAAGATTCTGGACAGGAAAAATTAGAGCCTTTCTCTATCTAAGGTGCCAGACTCCTTATGGGCAAGCTCTTCCACAGATACTGAAAGAATTAAGTCAGCAGTCCCTATAGAGATAAGCATAAATCAATCCAAACCCCTGTCAAATGTAAGGCAATATCCCCTTAGACCTGAAGCCTTACTAGAAATCAAACCAATCATTCAGGACTATTTAGACAAAGGATTCATAATACCCCACACCAGCCCTTGCAATACACCAATCCTCCCAGTTAAAAGCCAAATGGTGAAGGCTGGAGATTTGTTTAAGACCTAAGAGCTATAAATAAAATAATAATTCCTAGACACCCTGTTGTTCCTAACTCCCACACCTTACTGTCCAAAATTCCTATCACTGCCTGCCACTTCTCTGTTATTGATTTATGTAGTGCATTTTTCAGCATACCTATAGAGCAAATTAGCCAGTATCTTTTTGCTTTCACTTGTGAAAATTACCAATACACATGGACAGTCTTACCCCAGGGCTACTCTGAAAGTCCTACTTATTTTTCTCAAATACTAAAGGCAGATTTAGATGACACTGAATTTCCAAATGAATCTACACTCAGTATATGGATGATTTAGTGTTGTGTTCATCCTCCCTGGGAAAATGCAGAGAAGATACTGTCCACCTATTACAACAGCTTGCTTTGAAGGGACAAAAAGTATCAAATGAGAAATTACAATTTTGCCTGCCCCAAGTTAAATATTTGGAACATATGATTTCCCCAAGGGGGCTACTGATAAACCCTGAGAGAATCTCTGCTGTTATGACCTTTCCCCTGCCCCAAACTGAAAGGCAATTAAAAGGATTTTTAGGGTTAACAGGCTGTTGCAGGAACTGAATTCGAAACTACTCCTTAATGGTCCAACCCCTATGTAAAAAACTAAAACAGACCCAGCCAAACCCAATCCACTGGGAGGAGGGAGAAAAGTAACACATAGAAGGTCTAAAACAGGCTCTCACACAAGCACCTGCTCTAGGCCACCCCAATTATAGTCTTCCCTTTTCCCTCTCTGTACATGAAATAAACATGAATGCTGTAGGAGTATTAACTCAAAAACATGGTGACAATCACAGACCAATTAGTTATTTTAGTCAACAGTTAGATCCAGCAACGGGGCACCCTCCTTGTATGAGGGTGGTATCAGCTTCAGCCACCTTATACAAAAACGTCGAAGAATTTGTCCTAGGGTCCCCTCTGACCACAGAGTAGGGTACCCTACTCTGTGAAATCTCTTCTAAGCTCTCACCACACTCAACACTATTCTGTTAGGCACCTTGCCTCTTATGAGGTACCCCTGCTTTCTGCTCCCAACATCACTTTGAAGCACTGTAACACTCTTACCCCTGCTCCCCTGCTCCCCCTTCCAGGTGAACAACAAGAGGAAGAGGAAAACAACTTCAATCTACTAACTAATATCTTACTCTCCCCTAGGGAAGATTTACAGAAAACTCCCATTAAGAATGCTGAATTAATTTGGTTCATGGATGGTTCTTATTTAAGGGACAACCAGGGGCATTACCAGGCAGGATATGCCATCACTTCCATAACAAACATAATCGAAAGCACCCAACTCCAAGGAGTCCAGTCATCCCAGATGGCAGAGATAATAGCATTAACTAGAGCTTGTAAATTAGCCAAAGGAAAAGTGGCAAATATATATACTGATACCCAACATGCTTTCAGAGTAGCCCATGATTTTGACATTCTATGGAAACAGAGAGGATTTCTTACCTCATCCGGACAGGCCATACAAAATTGGCACCAAGCCTAGGAGTTACTAGAAGCAATTCAGATGCCAAAGCAATCTGTAATCATAAAAGTTCCTGGGCACTCAAAAGATAACACCGAAGAAGCAAAAGGAAATAATCTAGCTGATGCTGCAGCAAAGAATGCTGCCCTAGGAAAGGTGGCCTGTCCTGCATGGGAATGTACCTTTCATCCTACAAATACCCTCACTAACGTTCTTTTACAGTATCGACAAGCCTGTACCCCTCAAGAGAAACAAACCTGGCAGCAGAAGGGAGGAATGTTTGACCCAAGCAAGGAATTATAGCCAGGGCCTAACAACAACAACAAGAAGAGTCATAGTTCCCATAGGTGCACAATTGCCTTTCCTTCAGTTTATTCATGAAAAGACTCATCAGGCTCCTGAAAAAAATGGTATCATGGGGAAAACAATACTTTTGGAAATTATCCCTCAAGGTAGCCCCAAAGGTATACACTCTCAATACACTATATGCCCAGAACATAACCCTGGCAAGCCCTTACATGGCTCCCAAGGTCATTTTCCTTTGCCAATAGGACCTTTTGAAGTACGGCAGTTGGGTTTTATCCAGATGCCTCCATCTCAAATTTTCAAATATGTCCTGGTCTTAGTTTGTATGTTTTCTCATTGAGTAGAAGCATTTCCTTGTCAGAGGGCTACCGCCTTAACAGCAGGGAAAATTTTGTTAGAGAGAATTGTTCCAGTTTGGGGAATTCCTTCCGAACTGCACAGTGATCGTGGGACTCATTTTACTGGACAAGTTGTTCAATCCATTTGCAAAATCTGGCCCATAACACAACATTTTCATTGTGTCTACCATTCCCAATCCTCCAGGTTGGTGGAATGGACAAATGGCACAATAAAAACTCAATTAGGTAAGTTGACAGAGGTTTTTAACCTCCCTTGGCCAAAAGCCCTCCCACTGGTCTTGCTTAATCTTAGATCCACTCCTTTTGGAAAACATTGTTTATTGCCCTGTGAAATCATAACAGGGAGACCTAGGAAGCTGGTTGAGGACTTATACAAACCGGCCTTACTCAAAGGGCAAATATGGCACTATTGTCAAGGGCTCCTCAAAACCTTAAGAAATAATACAAAGCTGGTAACAGGATCTTTCCACAGTTAGCTCCCGGTGGGGCTGATCACCCCAAAGACCACGGATTACAGACAGGTGACTTTGTATGTTGGAAAAGACACCAACTGGAGGACTCCCTACAACTCCACTGGAAAGGACCTTATCAGGTGCTCTTAACCAACTCTTGCACTGCAAAGTTAAAGGGAATCGCTTTTTGGAGTCACATTTCACACCTAAAACGAGCGCCCAGCCACATTCCTGACCGCTCAAGGACTTCTGAACCGGTCTCTGACACAAGCCTGTAAATGAACAGAACAGTGGAGGCTAAGTCGGTCTCTAGGGATACAACGAAAGCCGGCATACTTGCAGAGACACCGGATCAGGCCAATCCTCATGAACCCTAAAATAACTCTCATTCTTACTTTCATTGCTATAGGATATTGCTAAATCCCTGAATGTTTTAACTGAGACCCCTAAGAAGCTGTTTGGAATCTATGCAATCTTCCTTGGTATAACTTTCTAAATGGGTGTGGCCATACATTCCCTTGCTAAAGCCAGGAAAATGGTTTACTTGTTCATTCTCATTCCAGGAAAATGTTTTACTTGTTCATTCTTATTCCCACAATCTCCTCTGTCTGCCTACTGCACACTCCTTCTCTTTTCAAACCTGAAAATTTCTCCTGGTCTCCTGCACACCTCAGCAATCTTCCTGCAGACTGAGCCCACATCATTTGGTATGATATAGACCAGGACGAAATGAAGACTCCTATATGGAACAGCAACATTCTAAGCATTCTCCGAGGTCCCCCCTTTTTAGGGTACCTCTATTATAGGGTTTCAACCAAATATGACTCCCTGCAGGAATACTTGCCTAACAATGCCTCAGGGCGATGGCTGAGAGGGTCTAACCAGGTAGAACATTGCATAGCAGTAGATATTGAGGATAATCAGTTGAGACAACTGCTTGGTTACAATGGGAAACACCTAGCTGCCTCTTGTGTAAACTGCCATAGCATGGCCTGCCCAAATAACCACTAGCCCTGTGCTTGCGGCTGGATCCCCCTATCCAGCACCAACCACACTGACACTGCCCTTAAATAAATATTGATGGAAGTCAACTAGTGGACAGAGGTCCCTGAGAGCACAAATTCCACCCTAAGACCAGGGTGCCTCTGGGAAGCCTTATGGAATACCCAGACAAGGGTATACTTAGGTGTAACCTCCACTCACCTAACGATTGTTTGGGATGCCCAGCAGTTCTGGATTGACTCCATTTTTCCAAATTGTATAAATGCCATCAGTATACAATGGCAACAGCATTCCCAGTGGATACACCAAAATTGGCCACCCAAAAAACTAAAGCGCAGCCTCCCTGCAGGAACTGGAGCTAGGCTAGGCATACTGGGGCAAGCTGAGTTCATGACTAATGAAGAGAGACATTCTTTAGAGAAAAAGTCCCTATAAAAAATAGGCCACACGGAAGGAATGCTATTCCAGGAAGAGGAAAAAGGATGGGAAGTTGCTTTCAAAGATAATGCAGCACTCATCAAATGGATAGAATAAACCAGAAAAACCATGAAAACATACTCCCAAACCCAAAGATGGGAACAAGCATGCACTCTTACCCAACAGGGGCTCATGTCTATTTTATTACAAATGGAATCTGAGGTGGCTATGAAGCAATGGCCTACAATCCTCAGTACTGAGGCACAATCCAAACACCTGTGGAAAAATATATGGTTCCCAAAACTTATGAAGATTTTTGGATAGTAAATGTGACCTTAAACATTGTATTCTCAGAGCCCAGGCACCGAAGTTAAATGAGGCTTAATTGTACTCTGTCGTTCAACTGGCAGGCATTGGGACTATTGTAAACAATACAAGAATACTTCCCCTGGGAAATAGGTGGCTATTTTAGCTGATAATAACACAAGGCATCCCCTATCCCTTTCGGATTGTGAAAAGAGAAAAGGAGAATTGCTATGCCCTCAAGCCACTTGGAACCCTGATTTTTCCCAAATTTGGCCTCTAATATCCACCCCCATGGGACATAGCATCTGGTATATGGGGAAGGGCCATTTCTGTTGGGAGGGACAACAAAATGACACTATAGAATTATATAACTTCTATGACAAAACCTCCTTTTCTCTTCCAAATACCAGTATACAGTGCAATACAAAAGTGGTGGAGAAAATAAAATTGTACACGGTTAACAAGTCCTATGACAATTTAGACATTGAGGACCAGGCGTTCTTTGCATTTGATTTATACCCTCCTGAGGATGTTATACCTACGGAGATAAAATTGGCCGAAAGAGAAATTAAATTTAGTTGATTCTGATTTAGTATTGGTCCTACAATTCTCAAATAAGATTTATCATAAGTTTCAAATGACCCTTGATAAGGAGAGTAAACACATTGTGAGTTTGATCAAAGTGTATGATGATGCATGCAGTGGTTTTTTTTGTTTTTGTTTGTTTGTTTTTTTGGCTGGTTAGGTTGTTTACTGCCCTCTGACTCTACCTATTTTCTTCTTGGACACCTAATCTTTGCTATCTTTATGGTATTTGTTACCATATTATCATTATATATCTCTTATAAATGTTATTCCAGATATAGCCAAAAAAAATCATTCATGGTGTTTTAATAAATTTTTATTATAAAACCTAAAGCGGAAAATAGAGTTTGGGGTCATTTCACCATTGTTAGAACATGTGGGGTCTATATTGGGTTTCTTAGTTTGTAGTCAGTATCTCCAATTGTTAGAATAAAATTTCTACTTGAATATTTATCTTCTCAGTTCAGATCAAGTGTGTCCAAACTTACACTCTCAATCTTCCCAGGAAATCATTCCTTCTTTATCATCTTCCTGTATCAGTCAGCAAAATTTTCAATCTTTCATTATTAAGTACCAAATCTTAAAGCCCTTCTATTTTTTTTTACCCTCAGCCTCTGCACCCCTATGGTTTCTTGGCAATCCTTCTACTGTACGCCATTTATATTTTTCCACTGCTACCACTCTAGTCTGAATACTTACCATCTCATACCTGCACAATTAACAACAGATGCCTCCTAGCTATAGAAACTCTCTAGTTGTTTTTGCTCCAATTCATCTTAGGTTTTGTTGCCAGAGCAACTATCCTAAAAATATTGATAAATCACCTTTTATTCAAATCACCCAGTGGTTTTCAGTGACCTAGTTACTGTAGCTCAAATGCTGTGACATCTGGAATAAATTCAAACTCCTGAAGCTGATGTTCAAAGTCTTGTATATTCTGACCTAAATTTGCCTATGCAAATTAATCCCCACATTGTACCATGACAGTGACCCAGGTCTCCAGTAAAGGTACCTTTTGACTGTCCAATGAACACCATAATCACATTCCTAGCACCAAGCTATTCTTCATGCTTTATCTCTCTGTGTCGCCTATCAGGCAGTGTTTCTCAAAGGTCAGAAATAACAGAATTATCTGAGATCCTTGTGAAACTTGCAGATTCGAAAGCCCACAACCCAGACCTGCTGTAAAGAGCACTTAGAATCCTATTTTTACAAGTTTTCCAGGTGATTCTGGTGAAGGTTAAATTGTAAGATTCTAGATTTCAGGAACATGCAGAATTCCACTCTTAGTCTCTCTTGTCTGTGGCATAGTGCCTGATACAAATTAGGAGGTAAATATTTTTTAAAAGGCAAAATTTGTTTTGGTATAGAATATCTTAAATAGGAAAATTTCTTCAAATTTCAGATTTCAGGCATGAGGATGAAATTGTCTCTTTCTTTTGGCTAAAATCAGGTATATCCCCTTCAGTCTAGTTTTCAACTACACAATGGAAAAAATTTCATGGCAGCTACCAGATAGACTTAGCTGTAAGTAGCATATCTGTTTAGTATGGAAGAAAGGCATACCACTTGCTACAAGCTCTTTCAATGCCACTATTGAGATAAAAGTTAGGAAGTGAAGGCTGGTGGCAGGCTTACAACTAAGTAAATATGTTCTGACTGACAACAAAATGAATCCCAGAAAATTGTCAAATACTCTACCAGAGATAATGGAAAACATGACAGGCTGATGAAGAAGCATGGCAAATGGGGTATCTGGGCATAAGGAGTAAACAACTACCACTGAACAAAATGAAGCAACTTCCTCCAACCATTCCTCACTCAATAATAGAATGAACAAAATAAAGCATCTTCCTCCAACAGTTGTTCACCCAATAATGGAAGTGCTCTGGTTAATTTCAAAACCTGGAGGAAGCACCACTGAAAATAAAAACAAAACACAAGAAAAAGAAAGAAAATATTTTTGTGGAGACTCCCTTGAGAAGAAACACTGGAGTCTCGGATAATTTTTGAAAAATTCACTAGTTTTATATATATATATATACACACACACACACACACAACTTATATATGTGTTATATATTATATATAACGTATATATAATATACACTACTTTAAATATATATATAGCAAACTTATACATATTTATCATCTATATATATAATAAAAGTAAATCAAACCATGCACAAGGTTATATAAAGTAATTATTTATCCATGCCGCTTTCCTTTTGCATGAAGGTTCAGATTCTTAAATAACTGACTTATACATTTATTATTACATATCTTTACCCTTTACTACTAATAATAATTTATATCTACTGAGTTCTTATTTACCAGAAAGAATATTATCTAACTTAATTCTCACAGCAATCCCATCTTTTTACAGCAAATGTTTGAGATTCAGACATCAGCAACTTGTCAACGTTTATTTTCTAACCACATGACACACTTAGAAATTAATAATATTTGTACAGCAGCACATGGGAGTAACCAAATATGGTTTGACTGTGTCCCCACCCAAATCTCATCTTGAAATGTGGCTCTCATAATCTCTGCGTGTCATGGGAGAAACCTGGTGGGAGGTAATTGAATCATGGGGGCGGGTATTCCCATGCTGTTCTCAGGATCGTGAATAAGTCTCATGAGATCTGATGGTTTTATAAAGGGCAGTTCCCTGGCCCATGCCCTCTTGCCTGCTGCCATGTAAGATGTGCCTTTGCTTCTCCTTTGCTGTCCACCATGATTGTGAGGCCTCCCCGGCCATGTGGAACTGTGAGTCCATTAAACCTCCTTTTTCTTTATAAATTATCCAGTCTTAGTTATTTCTTCATAGCAGTATGAAAATGGACTAATAAACAAAAGAATACCACTTTTGGCCACAGTACACAGGATAGGAGGTTCTGGCTGCCTTAAGACTAAGAGTATCTTGGCCCTCTAGTAACCCTTTCACAGAGCACCTGTGTGCTCTGACCATACCAGCTGAGAAGCTCTGCAACCTGTCCAAAAGATTACAGCTAATAAATAGTGGAGTGTGAGTCTGGAACCAGGTTTTTCTGACATCAAATCTCTTAATGATTCAATGATTCAATTCTGACTTTCATCCTCAAACATTTTGTTGCAGAATCTGTGTTTAGCACTGGGGGACTATTTTAAATGCATTGAAACAATGAAATAAAGTCCAAATATGCAGTCAGCTATCACTTCATTTTAGTTAAGATACAATGCTATGTCGAATCATTTATATCTCTCTGTGCCACTAAGCATTATAATATGGATTTTGTTACCTGTCTACCAAACTCATATACTCCAAGAAAGAAGAAGTGCCATACAATTAAATTTACACAAGTTCTAATAATCTCAAGAAAGATTTGAGGTAGAAGTTACTTTCTTGAGTCTTAAAACTTGTTGAATATACAATATAGGAAATTTTTTTGTTTCTATTTTTATTTTAAGTTCCAGGGCACATGTGCAGGATATGCAGGTTTGTTACATAGGTAAATACATGTCACGGTGGTTTGCTGCTCCTATCAACCAGTCACCTAGGTATTAAGCCCAGCACGCATTAGGTATTGTTTCTAATGCTCTCCCTCTCCCCACCTCACCCCTCCCAACAGGCTTCAGTGTGTGTTGTTTGCCTTCCTATGTCCATGTGTTATCACTGTTCAGCTCCCACTTATAAGTGAGAACATGCAGTATTTGGTTTCCTGTTCCCTGTGTTAGTTTGCTGATTATAATGACTTCAAGCTCCATCCATGTTCCTGCAAAGGACATGATCTCATTCCTTTTTATGGCTGCATAGTATTCCTTGGTGTATATGTACCACATTTTCTTTATCCAGTCTATCATTGGTGGGCATTTGGGTTGATTCTATGTTTTTTCTATTGTGAATAGTGCTGCAGTGAACATATGCATGCATGTATATTTGTTACAGAATGATTTATATTCATTTGGATATATGCTCAGTAATGGGATTGCCAAGTCAAATGGTATTTCTGGTTTTAGATGTTTGAGAAATTGCCACACAGTCTTCCACAATGGTTGAACTAATTTACATTCCCACCAACAGTGTAAAAGCATTTCTATTTCTCTGCAACCTCACCAGCATCTGTTGTTTATTGACTTTTTAATAATCACCATTCTGACAGGAGTGAGATGGTATTTCATTGTGGTTTTGATTTGCATTTTTCTACTAATTAGTAATGTTGAGCTTTCTTTTATATGTTTGTTGGCCGCACAAATTTCTTTCTTTGAGAAGTCTCGGTTCATGGCATTTGCCTGCTTTTTAATGGCGTTGTTTTTTTTCTTATAAATTTGTTTAACTTAGTTATACATTCTAGATATTAAACATTTGTCAGATGGATAGATTACAAAAATTTTCTACTACTCTGTAGGTTGTCTGTTCACTTTGATGATAGTTTCTTTTGCTGTGCAGAAGTCCTTTAGTTTAATTAGATCTCATTTGCCAATTATTGCTTTTGTTGCACTTGCTTTTGGAGATTTTGTCATGAAATCTTTGTCCATGCCTGTGTCCTGCATGGTATTGCCTAGATTTTCTTCTGGGGTTTTTATAGTTTGGGGATTTACATTTAGGTATTTAATTCATCTTGAGTTAATTTTTGTATAAGGTGTTAGGAAGGGGTCCAGTTTCAGTTTTCTGCATATGGCAAGCCAGTTTTTCCAGCATCATTTATTAAACAGGGAATCCTATCCCCTATTGCTTGTTTTTGTCAGAATGTTGTAGATGTTTAGTATTATTTCTGAGTTCTCTATTCTGTTCCATTAGTCTGTGTGTCTGTTTCTGTACCAGGATTAATGCTGTTTTGGTCACTGCAGCCTTGTAGTATAGTTTGAAGTTGGTTAGTGTGATGCCTCCAGCTTTGTTCTTTTTGCTTAGGATTGTCTTGGATATACAAGCTCTTTCTTGGTTCCATATGAATTTTTAAATATTTTCTTCTTATTTTGTGAAGAATGTCAATGGTAGTTTAATGGGAATAGCATGAAATCTATAAATTACTTTGGGCATTACGGCCATTTTCACGATATTCATTCTTCCTATCCATAAGCATGGAATGGTTTTCCATTTGTTTGTGTTATCTCTGATTTCCTTGAGCAGTGATTTGTAGTTCTCTTTGAAGAGGTCCTTCGCATACCTTGTTAGCTGTATTCCTAGGTGTTTTATTCTCTTTGTAGCAATTGTGAATGGGAATTCATTTATGATTTGGCTGTTTGTCTATTGTTGGTGTATAGGAGTGCTTGTGACTTTTGCACTTTGATTTTTTTTATCCTGAGACTTTGCTGAAGTTGCTTATTAGCTTAAGAAGCTTTTGACCTGAGATGACGAGGTTTTCTAGAAATAGGATCATGTCATCTGCAGAAAAGACAATTTGACTTCCACTCTTCCTGTTTGAATACCATTTATGTTTTCTCTTGCCTGATTGCCCAGGCCAGAATTTCCAATACTACATTGAACAGGAGTGGAGAGAGAGGACATCCTTGTCTTGTGTCAGTTTTCAAGGTGAATGCTTTCAGCTTTTGCCCATTCAGTGTGATGTTGGCTGTGGGTCTGTCATAAACGGGTCTTATTATTTTGAGGTAAGTTCTTTCAATACCTAGTTTATTCAGAGTTTTTAACATGAAGAGATGTTGAATTTTATCAAAGTCCTTTTCTGGGTCTATTGATAAAATAATGTGGTTTTTGTCTTTAGTTCTGTTTATGTGACATTTTACATTTATTGATTTGCATATGTTGAACTAGCCTTGCATCACAGGGATGAAGCCAACTTGACTGTGGTGGATAAGCTTTTTAATGTGCAGCTGGATTTGGTTTGCCAGTATTTTATTGAGAATTCTTGCATATATGTTCATCAGGGATATTGGCCTGAAGTTTTTGTTGTTGTTGTTGTTTGCTGTTGTGGTATCTCTGACTGGTTTTGGTATTAAGATAATGACATAAAATGAGTTAGGGAGGACTCCTTCCTTTTCAATTGTTTGGAATAGTGGGGGTCTGTCCCGCAGACCCTGACCCAATGATGGATGAATAACATACACCAAGACAGATATTTTGCCTGTCAGTCTGGCTGAGGGTCGGGGCCACTCACAGACACCAAGGAGGGTGCTGTAAAGAGTCACAGCCACGGCCCCAAGTAGCCAGTGAAGCTCACATTTATTCAGTATAGATTAAATGACAAAGGTCTTGAGTAAACACCATTAGAGGGTAATTGACATTGCAGATCTCACAAATAGAGAGCAATTATGCACCCGCAGGTAATCAAAGGTTTGTCTTAGGACCACATGAGTAAACAAGCTATTTAGATAAACTCCCTTACATTCCTTTGTACCTATTTTAAGCTATTTACTCAAGGTAAAGATTAGGCTGCCTTCAGCCAGATCTATTACTGGAGTTTATGCAACGCCCCCCACCCCCCCGGCCTTCCAAGAAGGTTTGTGCCTATTTCTTATAACTATCTTTCAAATTTTTCCCACCAGCCTGACAGAACTCCCGCATGGAATGGTTTCAGAAGTAAGGGTATCAGCTCTTCTTTGTACCTCTGGTAGAATTAAGCTGTAAATACACCTGGTCCCGGGCTTTATTTAGTTGATAGGCTATTTATTACTGCCTCAATCTTGTTATTGGTCTATTCAGGGATTCAACTTCTTCCTGGTTCAGTCTTGAGAGGGTGTATGTGTCCAGGAGTTTATCAATTTCTTCTAGATTTTCTAGTTTATTTGCATAGAGGTGTTTATAGTATTCTCTGATAGTTGTTTGTATTTCTGTGGGGTCAGTAATAATCCCCTTTATCATTTTTTATTGTGTCTATTTAATTCTCATCTCTTTTTTATTAGTCTACTAGCAGTCTGTTTTATTTTATTTTTTTCAAAAAATTAGCTGCTTAATTCGCTGATTTTTTAAAAGGGTTTCTCCTGTCTCTATTTCTTTTAGTTCCACTCTGAGCTTGGTTAATTATTATCTTATCCTAGCTTTGGGGTTTGTTTGCTCTTGGTTCTCTAAATCTTTTAGTTGTGATGTTAGGATGTTGATTTGAGATCATTCTAGCTTTTTAAATGTTGGCATTTAGTTACATAAAATTTCCTCTTAACATTGCTTTTGCTGCATCCTGGACATTCTGGTACATTGTCTCTTTGTTCTCACTAGTTTCAAAGAATGTCTTGATGCCTGCCTTAATTTCATTATTTACCCAGGAGTCATTCAGGAGCAGGTTGTGCAGTTTTCATGTAATTGTGTGGCTTTGAGTGAGTTTTTTAATCTTGAGTTCTAATTTGATTGTGCTGTGGCCTGAGAAGCTGTTATTATTTCAGCTTTTTGTGTTTTTTTTTTTTTTTTTTGCATTTGCTGAGGAGTGATTTACTTCCAATTACGTAATCAATTTTAGAGTAAGTGCCATGTGGTGCTGAGAAGAATGTATATTTTGTTGTTTTGGGCATCAAGAGTTTTGTAGATATCAGGTCCACTTGATCCAGAACTGAGTTAAAGTCCTGAATATCTTTATCAATTTTCTGAATCAATTATCTGTCTAATAGTGACTAGTGACCATGGGGTGTTAAAGTCTCCCACTACTATTGTGAGGAAGTATACATCTCTTTGTAGGTCCCTAAAAACCTGTTTTATGAATCTGGGTGCTCCTGTATTGAGTGTATATATATTTAGGATAGTCAGCTCTTGTTGAATTGACACCTTTACCATTATGTAATGTCCTTCTTTGTCTCCTTTGATCTTTGTTAGTTTAAAGTCTGTTTTGTCAGAAACTAGGATTGCAACCTCTGTTTTCTTCTGTTTACCATTTGCTTGGTAAATTTTCCTCCATCCCTTCATTTTAAGTCTATGTCTGTCTTTGTGTTTCAGATGGGTCTCTTGAAGACAGCATACTGATGGATCTTCACTCTTTAGCTTTCTGTTCTTTGTCTTTTAATTTTGCCATTTAGCCCATTTACATTTTAGTATTGTTATATGTGAATTTAATCCTGTAATCATGATGCTAGCTGATTATTTTGCAGACTTGTTTATGTAGTTGCTTCACAGTGTCGTTGGTCTGTGTACTTCAGAGTGTTTGTGTAGCGGATGGTAATAATTTTTATTTTTCCATACTTAGTGCTTCCTTCAGGAGCTCTTGCAAGGCAGGCCTGGTGATGATGAATTCCTTCAGCATTTGCTTGTCTGAAAAAGATCTTATTTCTCCTTCACTTATAAAGATTAGACTGGATATGAAACTCCAGGTTAAATTTTTTTTTTTTTTTTTTTTTTTTTTTTTTTATTTGAGACGGAGTGTCGCTCCATTACCCAGGCTGGAGTGCAGTGGCACAATCTTGGCTCACTGCAAGCTCCACCTCCTGGGTTCACGCCATTCTCCTGCCTCAGCCTCTGGAGTAGCTTGGGCTACAGGTGCCCGCCACCACGCCTGGCTAATTTTTTGTATTTTTAATAGAGACGGGGTTTCACTGAGTTAGCCAGGATGGTCTTGATCTCCTGACTTCATAATTCGCCCTCCTCGGCCTCCCAAAGTGCTGGGATTACAAGCGTGAGCCACCGTGCCCAGCCAAAAATTCTTTTAAGAATGTTGATTATTGGCCCCTAATCTCTTCTGGATTATAGGGTTTCTGCTGAAAGGTCTGCTATTAGTCTAATTGGCTTCCCTTTGTAGGTAACCTGGCCTTTCTTTCTGGTTGCCCTTCACATTTTTTCCTTCATTTCATCCTTGGAGAATCTGGTGATTATGAATTGGGGTTGATCTTCTCATAAAGTATCTTACTGGGGTTCTCTGGATTTCCTGAATTTGAAAGTTGTCCTGTCTTGCTAGGTTGGGGAAGTTCTCCTGGATGATATGTTTTCCAACTTGGTTCTGTTCTCCCTGTCTCTTTCAGGTACACCAAATCAGTCATAGGTTGTCTTTTTATATAATCTCATAGTTATCTGAGGATTTGTTTGTTCCTTTTCTTTTTTCTCTAATCTTCCCTGCCTGCATTATTTCAGCAACATAGTCTCCAAGCTCTGATATCCTTTCTTCTCCTTGGTTTATTCAGCAATCGATACTTGTGTTTGCATTGTGAAGTTCTCATGTTGTGTTTTTCACCTCCATCAGGTCATTTATGTTTCTCTCTAAACTGGTTGTTCTGGTTATCGCTCCTATAATGTTTTATCATGGTTCTGAGCTTCTTTGCAATGGGTTAGAACATACTCTTTTAGCTCAGTGAAGTTTGTTATTACCCATCTTCTGAAGTCTACTTCCGTCAATTAATCCATCTCAGCCTCAGCCAAGTTCTGAGCCCTTGCTGGAGAGGTATTGTAATAATTTGGAGGAGAAGAGGCACTCCAGCTTTCTGAGTTTTGAGCATTTTGTGTTGATTCTTTCTCATCTTTATGGGTTCATCTACCTTAGATCTTTGAGGCTGCTGACTTTTGGATAGGGTTTTTTATGGGGTCTTTATTAATTGATGTTGTCGCTTTTAGTTTGTTTTCCTTTTAGCAGTCAGGCCCCTCTTCTGTAGAAATGCTGCTGTTTGCTAGGGGTCTATTCCAGCCACTATTTTCCTGGATCCCTCCCACACCTGGAGGTATCTCCAGTGGAGGCTGCTGAACAGCAAAGTTGGCAGCCTGCTCCTTCCACTGGGAGCTCTGTCGCAGAGGGGCACCAACATGATGCTGGCTGGAACTCTCCTGTATGAGGTGTCTGGAGGCCCCTCTTGGGATGTCTCATCCAGTCAGGAGGAACAGGTTCAGAGACCTGCTTAAATAAGTAGTCTGGCTTCCCATTGGTGGAGTGGGGATGTTGTGCTGGGGGGAATACCCCTTGTCTGGGCTGCCCTGACTCTACAGAGCTGGTAGGTAAAAAAGGCTAAGACCACTTATCCACAATACTACAGCCACTTCTCCCCCTTGGGGCTCCTCTCAGAGACAACAGAGATCTGCCTATAAACCTCTGGCTGGGGATGCTGAAAATCCTGCAGGGAGGCCCCACCCGGTGAGAAGGAATCAGTCAGGGTCCTGCTTACAGAAACAGTCTGGCCAAGAACTGTCACAGCTGCTGTGCTGCACTGTGGGGAAACCACTCCAAGTCCAAGCCACGCAGTCTTGCTGGCGCCGGTGGCGGGAGAAAATGGCACAATGGAGCCACAGTGATGGTGGCTGTCTCTTCCCCCTCAGAACTCAATCTTCTTAGGCAATCTCCAGCCTGCTGTGCTGGCTGGCAGAGATTCCAAGCCAGTGGGTTTTAGCTCATGGAGTTTCATGGAAATGGGGCCTGCTGAGTGAAACCACTTGGCTCCCTGGCTTCAGCCCCCTTCCCGTGAGAGTGGATGGATCTCCTGCCTCACTATAGTTCTCAGAGACAGAATACACAAAAACTCCTGTGTCTCAGTGCCTGCCCAAGTGGCTGCCCACACCAGTAGCCACCATTGGTCTGCACAGCTCTGTGCTTTGGACCCAAGGCCCAGGTGGCATGGGCTCATGAGGGGACCTCCTGATCCATGGGTTGCAAAGGTTTGTGGGAAAATCATGGTTTCAGGGCAGGGTAGCACAATTCCTTACCCTCTCCCTTGGCTGGGTGAGGAAGATCCCTCTGGCCCATGCAGTTCTTGGGTAGGCCCTCACTCCACCCTACTTTTCCTCACTTTCTGCCAGTTACACCAACTGCCTGGTCAGTTCTAATAAGAGAACATGGGTACCTCAATTGAAGATGCAGCTGTGGTGGCTAAGGGAGTGCTAGCATCACCAGTCTCCTAATCCCAGGCTGCACAGCTCACAGCTTCAAAAGAGGACGATTCATTCTTCTTGAGAACAGGAGAGGAAAGAGTGGACAGGACTTCATCTTGCATCTTGGATACCAGCTCAGCCACAGCAGGATAGGGCACCAGTCAGAGTAGTGAGGCCCCCATACCTGACCCCTTCTCCCACACAACTTTTCTAGACACACCTAAAGCTATAAGGAAAACCACTGCCTTGGAGGCAAGGACCCAATCCTGGCAGGATTCATCACCTGCTATTTGAAGAGCCCTTGGGCCCTGAATAACTAGCAGTGATACCAAGGTACTTCATCTGGGGCCTTGAGTGAGCCTCTGAGACTTGTTGGCTTCAGGTAGCAGAATAGTCACAGAAGGACAGAGCATCAAGGGGGCTTTTAGGGTCCCTGATTCCAGGACTTAACTCTTGCATGGCATTTCTGGACCTGCCTTGGGCCAGAAGGGAACCTACTGCATTGAAGAAAAGGACCTAGTCCTTGCAGTATTCATCACCTGCTAACCGAGGAAGCTTGGGCCCTGAATAACTCAGTGATAACCAGACACTATGTTGAGGGCCTTGGGTGAGGGCTCTTGGACTTTCTGGCTTCAGCTGAGACTCAGCACAATACTGGTGGCCATGAAACAAAATTCCTTCTGCTTGAGCAAAGCAAAGGAAAAAGTAAAGGGGACTTTGTTTTGCACCTTAGGTACCAGCATGGCCACAGGGGAATAGGCACCAAGTAGGCTCTTGTGGTGCCTGATTTTAGTAATTGAGTCTTTGGTAACATCTCTGGGCCTCCCCTAAGCCAGAGTGGAGCCGATTGCCATAAATGGTGAGTCCCAGGCCAGGCAGAATTCACTGCCAGTTGACTGAGGAGCCCTTAGACCTTAAAGGAACATCAGTGGTAGTCTGGAAGAGCTTCCTACTGGCTGTGGTGGCAATAGCTCTGGGGTGAGGCTTCTCTGCTTTTGGAAAGGGAATGGAAGAGTGGGAAGGACTGTGTCTTGTGCTTTGAGTGCCAGCACAGCTGGAGTACAATAGAATGCCAGGTAGTCTTCTAAGGCTTTTGATTCTAGTCTCAGATTTCTTGATGGAAACTCTAGACACATGTGGGACCAGGGAAAACTTGCCACCATTAAGAGAAGGAAACAGGCCTGGCTATCTTTGTCATTTGCTGATTGTAGAGTCCCAAGTTATTGAGCAAACATAGGCAGTAGCCAAGGAGTGATTAAAATAGGCCTTGGGAAACACCCAGTGCTATGATGTTCTCAGTTCTGTCCCAGCACAATCCTAGTTGTGGTGACTGCAGGTGTGCTTGTGTCAATCCACCACCAGCATTAAGAGGCTCAGAACAGAGAGAAAAACTCCATTTGCATGTGAGGAAGTACAGGAAGAAAATAAGGGTCTCTACCTAATAATCCAGAGAATTCTCCCAGATCTCGTGCAAGACTATCAAGATGGTGCCTCTATGAGTCTGCAAGAAGCACAGTGTTACTGGGCTTCAGGTGCCCTGTAATGCAGATACAGGTTAGATCACAACACCCAATTCCTTTTAAATATCTGGAAAGCCTTTCCAAGATGGACAAGTACAAGCAAGCCCAGAAAGTAAAGACGAAAATAAGTATCTAACTCTGTAATACCCAGACACCAAAGAATATCTGTGAGCATCAGCATCATCTAGGAAAACATGACCACAGCAAATAAGCTATATAAGGCACCAGAGACCAATCTTAGAGAAACAGGTATATGTAAACTTTCAGAAAGAGAATTGAAAATAGCTATGTTGAGGAAACTCAGAGAAATTCAAGCTAACTCAGAGACATAATTCAGATTTCTATCAGATAATTTTAATGGAGATTGAAATAATTAAAAAGCATTGAGCAGAAATACAGCAGTGGAAAAATGTAATTGGCATACTGAAGAATGTATTAGAATCCTTTAATAACAGAACTGATCGAGCAAAACAAAGAGTTAGTGAGCTTGAAGGCTAGCTATTTGAAAACGGATAGTCAGAGGAAAAAAACAGAAAAAAAATGAAGCATGCCTACGGAATCTATAAAGTAGCCTCAAAATGGCAAATTAAGAGTTATTGGCCTTAAAGAGGAGGTAGGGGTAGAAAATTTATTCAAAGAGATAGAGGTCAAAAGTTAATTCAAAGAGATAATAACAGAAAACTTCCCAAACCTAGAGAAACAGATCAGTATTCAAGTACAAGAAGGTTACAGAACACTAAGCAGATTTAACCTAAAGAAGACTACTTCAGGGCACTTAATAATCAAACTTCCAAATATCAAGGATTTTTAAAAGATCCTAAAAGCAGCAATAGAAAAAAAAATAACACACAATGAATTTTCAGTATGTCTGGCAGCAGACTTGCCAAAGCTCCTGAATGACTGGCGGGTCAATGAAGAAATTAAGAAAAAAACTGAACATTTTCTGGAAGCAAATTAAATGGAAGCACAACATACCAAAATCTATGGGATACAGCAAAAACAGTACTCAGAGGGAAATTTATAGGTATAAATGCCTACAACAAAAAACCTAACAAAAATCAAATGAACAATCTAACAAGGCATCCTTAAGAACTACAAAGGCAAGAGTAAACCAAACCCAAAATTAGTAGAAGAAAATAAATAATAAATATCAGAGCAGAAACAAAGAAACTTGAAATGAAAAAAATACAAAGATCAATGAAACAAAAAGTTGATGTTTTGAAAAGGTAAGCAAAATTGACAAATGTTTAGCTAGACTAAGAAAAGAGAGAAAAGATTCAAATAAATCAGAGATGAAATAATAGATATTATGACCTGATACTGCAGAAATTTAACATATCGTTAGTGGCTACTGTGAGGAACTATATGCCAATAAACTGGAAAATCTAGAAGAAATGGACAGATTCCTGGATACATACAACCTGCCATGGTTGAATCAGGAAGAAATCTGAAACCTGAACAGACCAATAACAAGGAATGAGATTGAAGTAATACATTTCTATTACTATAAACCACAAAGTTTATGTTTATTTGTTATAGCAGCCCTGGAAAGCTAATACAAGAACCTAACATATATTTTCTCATTTAATGTTTATAAAATCACTGCCAGGCAGAAATTTTTATTTACATTTTATAGATAAAGATGTGAATAAGAAATAAAACTTCATTCACTCCTCTGACAGGTATGCAGTGCCTACTCTGTGCTAGTCTCTGTTGATCCACTGAGAAATACAAATATATACAACTTGCCCAAGGAAGCACAAATTATAAATGACAAAGACAGAATATGAATCCATGTCTACCTGGCTCCAAAGACATTATATACCTCATCACATTCGTAAGCAATGATTTTATCACTGGCTTCAATAATTTGATATTGATTCCCTCCCAATGCAGGTCACCGAGTCTTCATACACAGAAATTATTCTTCACTCATGGCCCCAGCTGCGTCTCAGTGAATTTTTTTCCCAAGAAGACCAAGCAGAGTAATAGGCTACACATAGGCTACACACTTTTCTTTCTGCAAACAAAATGGTAAGAGTGAAATCTTTCTCTTTCAATAAGGGCTCAAGTAATACTCTCTCCTTCTTTGAAAGTGAAAATGTTTTTGCAGATGCTTCCCTACTCTTCTTCAAAAAGAGATTTGTGCCATCTGCTCATCACATCTGGATCAAGGGTAGTATGTCTAAAGATTTTTTTTTATTTCATTAAAAACAGGAAGGAAATTTTTTTTAGTTCCCAATTGTGAAATTATATAATTTCAACCTTTACTTAGGAGTGCTCAGTTACAACTATCAGTGGTATCTAACTTTGTCGTATTCTCACAATAAAATAAGGATCTTCTTGTTCCAGATACAAAGAGGCAACATGTAGAGTAAACTGTGCTGGCTTTAGGTAAGACAAAACTGACTGGAGTCATGGCCTGACTGCCTTACTATGAGAAAGCTGTAGAATCATCACACGAGAGGTTAGAAAGTAATTTATTTTCACTTCTCTTGTCTGCAAATGAGAAAATTGAAACCAATAATGGGTAAGAGAATCCGCCAAGGATTTACAGGAAAAGCTAGAAGGTAGAGTCAGAAATGGAAAGCAGGATTTATTTCTTTTAGGTCAATGCCTTTTATATGATTCATGCTCTTTCTTTGAGCTTCAAAATCCTTCTATGCAAATTAAGGTTACCGACCTAACAGGATTATTATTAGCATCAAATGAAAGAATCTTTGTGAAAGACCTTGGGTCACTTCCTCTAAGCCTCAAGTTCAACTACTTTCAAATGAGTAGATTGTACTACACAATATCTCAGTTATAAGATTTGTTGTTTGTGTGTGTTAAGTATAAAGTGGTGTACAAATATATTTTATTTCTATATCTCCATAATTCCTAAACTAAGTGGTCTATCTCTTCTTGATTCCATTTATTTTGACAACAGTGAACAAAATTGTTTGAGGTCATATAGAAACAAAACTCTAGTATCTCTATCCCAAGGTCATGTTTGTATTACACATTCCATCAAACAATATAATTAAATCAACATATGCAAAAGAGTTCCACTAAATGGCCAAAAGCCAGGCTTGGCTACATTCATGAAGTAGTGCTTCTATCATGGTTTTGTGCCATTTTCCCACACTACTAATTTGGGTTGAGAAATACTTTATCTTGTTTTCATTTCTACTATTTTTCAAGAAATTCTACGACAAAAAGCATTCACTTGCTCTCTAAATGAAGTAATTAAACACTCCGTGAGGATTAAAAAGTACAATAAAAATAGAGATTCACATAACCGTAATTGGTACCTAACCAGGTGCATAGTTTTGTTGCTGTGGAGAAGTATGGAAAGATGGAAGAAGTTTTTATTCTAATGTATATGTATTTGACTATTTTCCAATATTAAAAATAGAATGGGTGGGGATTTTATTGACAGACAGGTTGAGTGAATGTTCAGAACTGTAACTAAGACACCTGATGAGGCCAGGTGCGGTGGCTCATGCCTGTAATCCTAACATTTTGGGAGGCTGAGGGGGGCGGATCATGAGGTCAGGAGTTCACAGAGCAGCCTGACCAACCTGGTGAAACCCATCTCTACTAAAAATACAAACATTAGCCAGGAGTGGTGGCGCATGCCTGTAATCCCAGCTACTTGGAAGGTTGAGGCAGGAGAATTTCTTAAACCGCTGGGGCAGAGGTTGCAGTGAGCTGAGATCATGCCACTGCATTTTGGCCTGGGTGAGAGAGCAAGACTCCATCTCCGGGGGCAGGGGATGTTGGAGGGAGGAGACACCTGATGAGGACTTTTAATGGTTATTAGAAAGGCAGTAAAAAGGCATGTATACAAAGTTCTATTGGCCATATCCTGAAAAGCAAAATTCTGGTATATATAATACTAATCATCCATTTAACAATCCGTCCATCCACTCAATCATCCATTCATTCAAGAAATAGTCTTGAGTATATACCCAGAATCATTTTAGGCTATGGAAATAGAGTAGTAAACAAACAGACAAAAGTTCTTACTCTTTTGGAGTTGATAATTTGTGTGTGTGAGAGAGGTAGTCAGAGAATAAATAAATAAGAAAAGTATACAATATATCAGTTGGTAAAAAAGCTATGGAAAATAATGAAGTCAGGAATAATAAAATAATAAAGTAAGGATAAGTGTATTAGTCTGTTCTCACACTGCTATAAAGAACTGCCCCAAACTGGGTAATTTATAAAGGAAAATGGTTTAACTGACTCCCAGGTTCACATTACTAGGGAGGCCTCAGGAAACTTACAATCAGGGCAGAAGACACCTCTTCACAGAGTGGCATGAGAGAAAATGAGTGCCAGCAGGGGAAATGCCAAATGCTTATAAAACCATCAGATCTCATGAGACTCACTCATTATCATGAGAACAGCAGGGGGAAACTGCCCCCCCATGATTCAATTACCTCCACCTGGTCCTGCCATTGACATGTGGGGATTATTACAATTCAAGGTGAGATTTTGTTGGGGACACAGAGTAAACCATGTCAATAAGCAAGACTGGTGAAAGGGGTAAGAGTTTCAATTTCAATAAAAATTTGCAGAGATGAGGGATTTATCCATGAAGATACTTGAGGGAAGAGCTCCTGGGCAGAAAGATTGGCAATTGCAAAGGCCCTGAAGCAGGGACATGTATGGGGTGTTCAAGGAAGCCAGAATTACTGGAGTGAGGTAGATGAAGAGCAGTAGGGAACAATATCAGAGAGGTAAGGGGGTGAGAGGATCTCTGGAAGGTGTGTGTGTGTGTGTGTGTGTGTGTGTGTGTGTGTGTGTGTGTGTGTATAAAATCCAGATGAATTTTGACTTTTACCGAGAATGAGTTGAGAAGCCTTCAAAGGATATTGAAGAGTGAAGAATATGATCTGATGTATACCTTAATAGGATCAATATGGCTGTTCTTCTGAGAACAATTTGAAGAGGAACAAGAGTGAAAACAGTGAGACTAGTGAGCCGACTGTAGAGGTCATCCAGGTCAGAAGTGACAGTGATTTGATCAAGATTGTAGGGTGGTAACAGTGAAGACTGGGATAAGTTGTCAGATTTTGGTTGTATTTTGAAGAAGAAATAAAGAAAAATAGGGCAGTATTATTTCAGGCATAACATTTGAAACACTAACATTATAAACACCGCTCTTGCTCAAGCTAAAGGAATTGCAAATTTTAAAGTGCCATTTTATATTCTCCAGGTGGTGGTGGGAAGGGGAATAGAAATAGCAAATCTGATTGCCTGGCTTTTATCCAAACGAACCTACTCATTTCTAACTCTTAGAAAAGGCATGTAGGGGAAAAAATCAATTCTACCAATATCCTAACATACTTAATATTTTCTAAGAGGAGTTGTGCTCCTGGTAATTAATTTTTTCTTTTGTACCATTAGTTCAAGTTTATATTTTCATTCGCCAAATACTGAAATATTTGCCCTGGGAAACTGAAGGGAAACTGAAAAGGGATTTTAAGAAGTAAGGATTGCAAGAACATAATGCAAATCAGAAAAAATGTGCGGTAACATCAATCTACAATTTTTTTTCCAGCTAAAATCAGATGCATTGCCAAAAAGTCACAGGTGAGGAGGACATGTAATAATAAGAGACAACAAAGTGAAAAGATTTACATCCAACACACTTTCATTCAATTGAGAGGTTGGGAACCACTTAAATATAGTTTTGAAAATACTAGAGGATTAAAGAAAGTGAATATCAATAACCCTAAAATCACATAATGAAATAGGGAAAGAATGGATTTACAAGGGACATGAAACACCTGAAATCCTCTCCTAAGCAGGTTTTATTTGTTCCTTTATGAGATTTGAACATATTTTCATGTGACTGGGTTAAAATTGTATACTGATCCGGCTTCCAATAAAAACTGTATAAAAGTAGCCTTCAAATTATCAATATCATTGTTAACATGAGTGCCAAATTTGTATATACAAATAAATAATTCCCCTTTTCCCATGTTTTTGTAGATTTTACAATGCACAGAGGCTCCTGGCCCACCCAGGGTATAATTGATGGCTGAATTCTTCCTTCATTTTATTCCAAGTCCTTACTCTGATAACAGAAAAGAAGGGCACCTATTTATAATTCTTACAAGTAGAGAAGGCCTTTTTGTACATTTTACAAAAGCGCATTCTGTGCTGGCTGTGGTTCCTCACTCCAATCTCTTTGTAAATAATCACCTTTTTGGAGTTAGTTATAGATCAAGCTTCTCAAACTTCAGTGAACTGGGACACTCGCTAATAATTCAGATTTCTTGGCCCCATCACCAATCTCTTAAACCAGTATCTCTATTGGTTCGGGCCCAGAATTTACAGTTTAAACAAATATTCCTGCAGATCCTGATGCTGCTGAACATCAGAACAACAGTTGGAAAAACACTATTATAACTGCATTCAAGCAATGAGAAAATATCTCAAATATCTCAAAATATTGAAGAGTAGTCCTAGTTTTGCTATTTATTAAATGCATGAGGTTAAGTGAATTTGTACAATAAGGATAAAATATTATTGGGTCTGCCTAATTCACAGGGTCATTATAAAATTAGGCAAGAATGGTTTCTAAATCAGACTTTGCACCAAAATCACCTAGAGCTTATTATAATAAAAATAGAGCTGTCTGGATTTCACACCCAGCTCACAGTATCAAAATCCTTGAGGCTGGGTCTTGGCAGTCTTTTCACTTCTCTCCTGAGTTGAAACCTCTGTTTTCTGGATATAATGTCTCCCATTTTCTTGTTTTACACCCTTGTTTTAGAGGGATGCATAATTCAGTGACTTCCTGAGAAAGGGTACATGAGAAGAATATTTTGGATTTTTTGTCTGCTTTTTTTACAATCTGAACATGAGATTAACTCATAATCCATTTTTGGTTTGGCTAAATATATAATTTTATCCAGGAAATTATCTTCCTTTAGAATTTTTAAGGCATGATTGTTTCTTATTTTTTGTGTGTGATAAGGGCTTTTTTTTCTATATTTCTCTTTTCAAGGAAGTGTTTTATTTACCCATTAATTTACTGTTTTTTGGTGGTGTACATTTCTACCTATAGATCCGAGCTTCCATCAGGCATCAAAAATGATTGTCTAAAACAATCAGCATTTATTTGACTGCAGGTCTTCTGGTAACAGATGATCTCAGCTTTCATTTATGTGAAATGTCTATTTTACTTTTTTGTGAAGAATATCATCATCTAATACAGAATTCTGGGTTGACTATTTTTCTATTAACTCTTTAAATATAACATTCAATTGTCTTATGGCCTTAATTGTTTGTGATAGGAATCAGCTAATTTATACTATCATTCTCCTTGACTTAATGTGTCTTTTTTTTAAACTGACTACTTCAAAGATTCTTCTGTATTTAGTATTTAGGAATTTGACTAGATATAACTAGGAATGCATGCACATTCATGCACCCCTGTGTTCATTTATCCTGCCTGGGGTTCACTGGGCTTTTCTAATCTATAAATTGATACCTTTTAATTAAATTTGGGAACTTTTCAGGCACTAATTCATCAAATATTGTGATATCCATTTTCACTCTCTTCTCCTTCTGGGACACCAAATAAATGTATGTATATTAGATTATTTAACATTGTGGCACAAGACTCAAACTCTGTTCATTTTTTCTCAGTCTCTTATTATCTTGATTCTTCAGATGGTTCTTGCATAGTTACTTTTGTTCTACATTCGTGTTCACTGACTCTTTCTTCTGCCATCTCCAATCTACTTGTCAAGGCTATCCAATGGATATTGTAATTTTGTATTGTACTATTCAGATCTAGTCTTTCTTTTTGATCTCTTTAATAGATTTCCATTTTTTTCTTTAGAGATCCCCTATTTATGCCATTTTCCTTCCATTCTTTTTTACTTTTTTATTTAAAACTCTAAATATTTAAAGTAGCTACTTTAAAGACTGCTAAATCCAACACCTGGGTCATTTGGCATTTGATTTTTATTAATTTTTTATAAACATCGGTTACATTTTCCTATTTCTTTTCATATATAGCATTATATTAAATCAATTCCAAAGTGTAAAATTAAATGATTTGATAGATGTATGCATCCATGTAGCCACAATTACAATCAAGATATATTTTATTGGTGCGAAATCAATTGCATTTTTTTGCCATTGCTTATAACGGCACCAGCCTAACAGAACATTTCTATCACCCAAAAAGTACACTTATGCCTCTCTTCCTGGTTAGTCTCCACACCCTTCCTGTCCCCAGGCAACTACTAATCTAAATTAAATTCCTACAGAGTAGATTTGTCTTTCTTACAGTTTTACATAAATAACACTATATAGTATGTTCCCTTTTATGTCTGGATTATTTTGTGCAACATAATATTTTTTAAGATTAATGCACACTGTTGTGCATATCCATATTCATTTTTGTCACTGAGTATGGATGTGCCAAATTTTCACCTGTTGACGGAAATTTTGATTATTTCTAGTTTTTGTCTGTCATGACGAGCATACTATAAATATTCCTGTATGAGTCTTTGACAAGAATTTTTATTTCTCTTAATACCTAGAGATATGTGTACTCAGTCATTTTGTAAGTGTATAATTTTATAAGAAAAAATACTACTAAAGGGCTTACCAAAGGTATTGAATGCTTTTACATTTTTACCTGCAATTATTGAGAGAGTTCCAGATGTTCTACATCCTCAGAAGCCCTTGACATTGTCTGACTTTGTAATATTCACCATTTTAGAGTGTTGTGAAAGTGATACTCTGGTCTTTGTGTTCTGGCTGGACTGGAACTCTCACATGACCTAACAATAATGAACTTTTAGTTTCTGTGTGCTGGTTTTAACCCTATAGAAGCTTCTTTTTAGTAAACCTTTAATATGTGGAATCCAAATCTCAGCTACTAACCCATGGAGGGACTCACTAAGAGACTTCTGGACCTTTTCTCTGCATAGCTTTCTCCTCTCTGGTGTCTAGTGTCATGGGTTCCAGTTGCTTGAGCCACTGTGAAATCTGACCTCTGCCTCATCAGCTCAGTGGAACTGTCTTGGCCTCCAGGATTCTGGACTGTAGTTGGCGAAGAGTTGCACAGGCAGAGAGCTGCAGTAATCATGGGGTTCACCTCATAAATATTGACACCTACAGGGATTGCAGTCTGTGTTTCTTGTTGTCAAATACCTGAAAAGAGTTGCTTCATATAATTTTCACACTTCTATTGTTATAGTGAAAGGGCTGTTTTCATACTTGTTACTTCATCATAGACAAAAGTAGCTCGGTAACATTTTCATTTTTCCTTTTATCTCTGGTATTAAAAATTTCATAATATTATGAGATTCCTTTTATTCTTCATTATGCTGGAGCCTATCAATCTGGAAAGTCATACTCTTCACTTGTATGAATGTATTTACTTCAGAAATTTTCTCTCTTTTTTCTTTATTCTTTCTTTCTGGAACTCCTGTCATTCTGAGGTTAGACATGCTGAAATAATCCCCTACTTAAACATTTTCCTAAAAAAAAGATTCTCTCTCATGTATCTTCTCTGGTGTTTTTTGTTTTAATTTCTGAGAGATTTCTTCAATGTTATCTTCTATTAAGAATTTGATTCCTTTAAATTTCTGCTCTCATATATTTAATTTCTAAGATCTATTTATTACGCTCTGTTCCATTTTTAGTGAAAACTTTTATTTAGTTATGGATAATATGTCTTCTCTTATCTCTGAAAACACTAAGGGCAATTTTACATTAAGTGAGTGTTTTCTAGTGTAAAATTTTATTCCTTAAATGATGTTTTCACATTATGCCTGATAATTTTTTTTAGTGATTGCTCTAGGGCTTACTCTGTATATTTTAACTCATCAGAATGTACTTCAAATGTATGCTAATTTAATTACACTGATATATAGAACTGTTTCTCCTATATAACTGTGTTTTTCCTTTTTTGTCCTATAAATAATATACCTATAAGAAATCTATATGTTAGAAATCCGAGAATACATTGCTTTACCACTTTATATGATTTTATGTAACATAAAGAGGTTGAGAGAAGAAAACAGAAAATTATATATTTCTGGAATATGTTTTCTTAACTTTATTATTTCTAGTTCTCTTTATTTGTTCCTATGGATTTGAGTTACCATGTGGTTTCAATTCCTTACTATAACTTTGCATCTACTGCCTCCTTTGTGCTGTTTTTGTCAAATATATTACATTTTAAGTGTTGCACACTATGTACATATAATTGTATACAAATTGCTTTAAATCAGTTAAAAGGAGAGGAAATATGTACTTCTATTGTCTTTGATATTTACATAATTACCTTAACCTAGTGTTCTTTGGTATTTTGTATGGATTTGAATTACTGTCTGTGTCACTTGCTTTCAGCCTGAAGAAATTCCTTCAGTATTTTTTGTAAGTCCGATCTCTTAACAAGAAATTCTCTGTGTGTTTGTTTATAAGAAAATGTAATTATTTTGTCTCCTTTTTAAATTATTATTCTTGTGGCTACATACTAGCTGCATATATTTATGGGGTACATGAGATATTATTATACAGGCATACAATGTGTGATAACATCAGTATAAATGGTATATCCATCATCTCAACCAATTACCCTATTTTGCGTTACAAACAATGCAATTGTCCTCTTTGAAATATACGATAAATTTTTGATTGAACTCACACTGTGGGCTATAAAGTATTAGATCTTATTCTTGCTAACTATATATTTGTACCCACTAAACCTCCCCAATTCCCCTCCTCCTACTACCAATCCCAGCTTCTGGTAACCATCATTCTACTCTATCTCTGTGAGTTCAATTGTTTTGATTATTTTAGCTCCTACAAATAAGTGAGAACATGTGAAGATTGTATTTCTGTGCCTGGCTTATTTTGTTTAATATAATGACCTCCAATTCCTATAGAGTTGTTCGAGCTCTTTCTATAATCTGGTTATTAATCCCTCGTCAGATAGGTAGCTTGCAGATATTCTCTACCATTTTGTGTGTTGTCTCTCCACTTTGATTGTTTCCTTTGCTTTGCAGTAACGTTCTAACTTGACGTGATCCCATTTGTCAATTATTGCTTTGATTGCCTGTGCTTGTGGGGTATTACTCAAGAAATCATTGCTCGGTCCAATCTCCTCAAGAATTTCTCCAATGTTGCCTTGTAGTATTTTCAGGATTGAGGTCTTAAATTTAAGACTTTAATCACATTGATTTGATTTTGGTATATGGTGCGAGATAAGGGCCTAGTTTCATTCTTTGGCATATGGATATCCAGTTTTCTTAGTACCATTTATTGAAGACCATCTTTTCCCCAGGGTGTGTTCTTGGCACCTTCATTGAAAATGAGTTCACTGTAGATGTCTGTATTTATTCCTGAGTTCTCTATTCTGTTCCATTGGTCTATATGTCTACTTTTATGCCAGTTATATGCTGTTTGGGTTACTATAGCTCTGTAGCATAATTTGAATTCAGGTAATTAGATTTCTTCAGTTTTGCTATTTTTGCTTAGGAAAGCATTGGCTATTCTGGGTCTTTTGTGGTTTCTTATAAATTTTAGGATTTTTTTTCTATTTCTATGAAGAATGTCAATGGTATTTTGAGAGGGATTGCATTGAACTTTTAGACTGCTTTGGGTAGTATGTACATTTTAACAATATTGATGTTTCCAATCCATGAGCATAAAATATATTTCCATTTTTTTCAAGTCCTCGTCAATATTTTAGCATTAACCTTTCATAGTTTTCATTGTAGATATGTTTAACTTATTTGGTTAAGTTTATTTCTAGGGATATTATTTTATTTGTAGCTGTTATAAACGGTATTACTTTCTTGAATGATTTTTCAGAACGTTCACTGTTGTTATATGAAAATGCTACTCATTTCTGTATGTAGATTTGTATCCTGCAACTTTACTGAATTTATTCATCAGTTCTAATAGATTTTTGGTGGAGTTTTTAGATTTTTCCAAATAAAAGCTCACATAATTTGCAAACAAGGATAACTGGATAACTTGACGCTTCCTTTCCAATTTGAGTGCCCTTTATATATTTCTCTTGTTTGATTGCTCTAGCTAGGACTTCCAATACTATGCTGAATAAAAGTGGTGAAAGTGGGCATCCTTGTCATGTTCCAAATATTAGAGGAAAGGCTTTTAGTTTTTTCTCATTCAGTATAATATGAGCTGTAGGTCTGTCATATATGGCATTTATTGTGTTGAAGTATCTTTCTTCTATACCCAGTATTTTTATTTTTTTAATCATGAAGGGATGTACTATTTTATCAAATGATTTTTCACTATAAATTGAAATGATCATATTGCTTTGTCCTTCATTCTGGTGATACGACATATCATATTGATTGATTTTTATATGTTGACCCATCCCTGCATCCCTGGGATAAATCCCACTGGGTCATGATGATTGATATATTTAATGTGTTGTTAAATTTGGTTTGCTAGTATTTTGTTGTGGATTTTTGCATTAATATTAATCAAATTTATTTTTATTATCGGTAAGTAAGAACTTACTTCTGTCACTTAGATTTTTTTTTCTGGTTGTTTTGTAGTCTTCTCTTCCTCTTTTCTTCCTTCCTGTCTTCCCTTTAGTGAACATGATTTTCTCTGTTGGTATGTTTTAATTTCTTACTTTTGTGTGTGTGTGTTTATGTTATATATATATATTTATTTTAGGTTACCATAAGGCTTTCAAATAATATGTCATAACCCATTATTTTGAACTGATAATAACTTAATGCTGATTACATAAACAGAAAAACTTACAAACAAAGTAAACCCAAATAAAGACATTACCCTTCAAGCTCATCCCCTTGGTTACTAACTTTTTGTTGTTTCTATTTATATTTTTTATACTATCTATGTCTTAAAAAGTTGTTGTAGTTATTGCTTTTGATAGTTTCACCTTTTAGGTTTTCTACTCATGATAGTAGTAGCATATATATCACAATTACAATGTTATAATATTCTGTTGTTTTTCTGTGTATTTACTGTTACCTTTGTCCCTACTGATGATTTGTTATTGCTCATTAAACTTCTTCTTTTTTTCTTTTTTAACAGACTGAAGCACTCTCTGTAGAATTTCTTGTAGGACAGATCTGGTGTTGATAAAATCCTCAGCAAATTTTGTTTTGAGGGGGACTGTCTTTATTTCTCTTTCATGTTTAAAGGATATTTTCCCTCAACATATTGTTCTAGGATACAACTTTTTCTCCTTCAGCACTTTAAATATGTCACGCCACTCTCTCCTGGCTCATTGGGTCTCCACTGAAGTCTGCTGCCATGCGTACTGGAGCTCCATTGTATGTATAGATCTTATATACATGCTTCATTCTTTTTGTTCTTTTGACTCCTCTGACTGTGTATTTTCAAATAGCCTGTCTTCAAGTTCACTAATTCTTTCTTCTGTTTGATCATTTCTGCTATTAAGGGACTCTGATGCATTATTCAACTCTAGAATTCTGTCTAATTCTTTTTAATTACTGTAATCTCTTTGTTAAATTTTTCTGATAGGATTCTGAATTCCTTCTCTGTGTCATGTTGAATTTTGCTGAGTTTCCTCAAGGCAGCTCTTTTGAATTCTCTGAAAGTTTACGTGTCTCTGTCTCTCTCGAATATTAGTTCAATTGATGTCTCTCTCAATTATGAAGATAGTTTGAATATGAAATTCTTGATTGAATGTTTCTTTCTCTTATAACACTTTAAATACGTCATCTCACTGCCTCCTGGTCTCCATTGGTTCTCATGAGAAGTTAGCAAAAAATCTTATTATGATTCTCCTGTATACACATGTTGTATTTTTCTTTTGCTGCTTCAAGGATTTGCTCTTTGTATCTGGTATTCAATATTTTTCCATAAAGTTTCTGTGTCTGGATCTTCTGAAAGTAAAATAAATTTGGGGGCCCCAAATCACTAAGCTAATGGGAAAAGTCAATCTGGGAACTACTTAGGGCCAACCTGTCTCCCATTCTATTCAAAGAAACCCCTCTGCTCACTGAGATAAATGCATATCTGACTGCCTCCTTTGGAGAGGCTAATTAGAAACTCAAAAGAATTTAACCATTTGTCTATTTACCTATGACCTGGAAGCCTCCTCCCTGCTTGAGTCTTCCTGGCTTTGCTTCAAGTTGTCCCACCTTTTCATTGTACTTATATTGATTGATGTCTCATGTCTCCCAGAATGTATAAAACCAAACTGTGCTCTGACCCCCTTGGTGAGATGTCATCAGGACAACCTGAGGCTTAGTCACAGGCATGCATCCTTAACCCTGGCAAAATAAACTTTTGAAATTAACTGAAACCTTTCTCAGATTTATGGGTTCACAATCTGCATTTATCCTCTTGGAGTTTTCTGAGTTTCCTCCATTTGTAGATTAATGACTTTTTTTTAATTAATTTTTTTAGCTATTATTTTTTGTATAATTTTTTCCACTTCTTTTTCTCTCCCCTTCTTTGTATTATTCTCATTACACATATGATGGTGAACTTAATGGTGTCCTACATTTTCCTGAGTCTTTCATAACTTCTCTTCATTCTATTTTCTCCCCTCTGTTGTTTGGATTGCATAATCTCTGTTAATTTATCTTCAAGTTCACTAATTTTTTATTCTTCCAATTCAATTTTTCTATTAAGCCCCATCTAGTAAATTTTTAATTTCAGTTATTATACTTTTCAACTCTTAAATTTGTTTTTGCTTTTATAATTTCTATGTCCGTAATTGTCATTATGCCTTCCATTTCTTATTTAAACATGGTTTTCTTTGGTTCTGGGAACATGTGTATAATGGTTGTTAGAAGTGTTTATTAAAAACAACATATATGCCATTTCACAGGCTGTTTCTATTGTCTATTTTTTCCCCGTGTCTGTATCACACTTTCCTATTTATTGGCATATCTCATAATATTTTGTTGAAATTTGGATATTTTTCATAAAACATTATAGCCAGTTTTGACACTTATCCACACCTCCACCTGCTTGGTTTTTTGTTGTTGTTGTTTTTTGCTTATTTATTTATTTAGTGACTTATCTGGGCTATTTTAGTGAAGTCTGTTTTCTTTTCAGTCTGAATCCTCTGATGTTGCTCCTCAAAATGGGAACTTTGGCCATGCATAATTTTACCCTGGGATGAGAGTGTTATTATCAGGGCTGTCTTGGCCTGTGTCTTTCCCTTGTCTCTTTGTTAAGCTGTCTGTTTAGGCATCACAGTCAGCTGTTAAGCAATACAAATTGCCACTGATTACTCTTTTGTTTTCAATAATGCTCTGAAGCATAAACTGCTACTCAGTGCAATATAGTTAAATTCAGGACACTTTGCAGTGGTAGTCTTTGAAAACAGTCTTGAAATTTTGTTCTGACCCATGGAGGGCTCTTCTTAGTTGCCTCTTTCCTGAGACCTCTCTGATAAACTAACTGGCCTACAGTTTAGCTTGTTGTTTTCATGAAGATGCCATTATGCTTCTTAATTGTTTACCACCAGAATTTGCATCTTTTTCAAGCCCTTTTAGCCTTGAACTTCCTCACATGTTGTTTCCAACAAAATCTCTTATCTTGAAAAGAGCTCCAGAGATCTCTGTTATGATTTGCTTCTCTTCCGGGCAATATCTCTGTGCCACTAGTCCAAATCTGGGGATGGGGACAATGGCCTTCTTGTCTCAAAGTGACATGCCTGTTTTTGATCAGTGAGCTAAGTAGAGGTGGTAGCTTCTAGTTTTCCTGACTTTCCCGTTACTGTGGAACATCTGTCCTACAAGTAAGCTTAGGATTGTATCATCTTAAAAAAAGATGCCAACATCTTTTTTTAAATAAAGACTAAATAGTATTCTGTTGTGTATACACCCCACTTTCTGCATCCATTCATCTGTTGATGGGGCTTAGGTTGATTGCATATCTTGGCTATTGTGAATAATGCTGCAATGAACATGAGAGTGCAGATGCCCCCTTAACAAGTCGATATCAGTTTCTTTGGATATATACCCAGAAGTGGGATTACTGGATTATATGGTAGTTGTTGTTGTTTTGTTTTTTTTTTTTTTTTGAGAAACTTTCATACTATTTCCCATAACAGCCCTATTAATTCACATTACCACCTACAGTGAGCAAGGGTTCTCCTTCTGGGCTTCATTTGCATTTTTCAGATAATTAGTGTGAACCCCAAATATCTGCAGGTCTCAGTCAATTTAGAAAGTGTATTTTGCCAAGGTTAAGAACACACCTGTGACACAGACTCAGACATGTGCTCAAGGTGGTTGGGGGTACAGTTTGCTTTTATACATTTTAGAGAGACAGGAGAGATCAATCAATACGTGTAAGATGTGCATTGGTTCCAGCCGGTAAGGCAGGACAACTTAAAGTGAGGGCTTCCAGGTTAGAAGCAGATAACAGACAAAAGGGTTGCATTCTTTTGAGTCCTTGATCAGCCTTCCACTGCTTACACAATTTAGCCTGGCTCAGTGAATCTGCATTTTTATATAAACAATAGGAGAGAGGAAGCAATCAGATATGCATTTGTCTCAGGTGAGCCTCAGAGGGATGACTTTGAATAGAATGAGAGGCAGGTTTGCCCTAAGCAGTTTCCAGCTTGACTTTTCCCTTTAGCTTAGTGACTTTGGGGTCCCAAAATTTATTTTCCTTTCACATTAGTGATGTTGAGCATTTTCTCCTATACCTATTGGCTATATGTGTGTCTTCTTTTGAGACATGCCTATTTAAATTAAAGAGATATAATATTTTTTAAAACCAAGCAAAAACAAAGTACTTTTCCTACTCTCACTACCTAAGTAATACACCTCAGATATCAAATGTGTGTTTTTTTCCCCCACACTAAGCAAACAATTCTCCAAAGACGCCAGATAGGTATCCTTTAATTCAATTCAATTATTATACTATCTACCTGGAGATAGCATCAGATTCCACAGATTAAAGGTTCAGTTCCACAAGACTGCCCTGCCCTCCACTTCAAATGCTAATCACAAGTAGTAGGTTGTCATCTACATTTTTGACTGACTGTCTATAAATCAGAGTTACCATAACCCATTCTCGGGTTCAATGAATTTGCCAGAGGTTCTTACAGAACTCAGGGAAATGTGCGACTTACATTTAGCCATTTATCATAAAATACATTACAAAAGATACAAATGAACGCCTAGATAGAAGAGATGCCTAGCACAAGGTATGAGAGAAGGCTCATGGAGCTTTCATACCCTCTCCCACATGCCACTCTCCACGAATACCCACATGTTCAGTTATCTGGAAGCTCATTCTATTCTTGTCCTTTTGAGTTTTTATGGAGGCTTCATCGTGTAGGCATGATTGATTACATTATTAGCCATTGGTAATCAAGTCAACTTTCTGCCCTCCCTAGAGGTCAGAGAGTGGGGCTCAAAGTTCTAATCCTCTAATTACAGGAATGGTTTCCCTGGCAACCAACCCCCATCTTAAGGCTACCCAGGAACTCACCAAAAGTCATGTCATTAGAAGAAAAGATGCTCTAATCACCTAGGAAATCTCAAAGCTTTTAGCAGCTCTGTGTCAGAAACTGGAAGTCAAAGATCGAATGTCAGAACAGAAGATTTGCCTAGCACCCCAACCTGCAAGGGAATATTACAATTTCTGTCTCAGGAACTGGGGCAGAGGCCAAATACTAGACTAAAAGATGCTCTTAGAATCCCATCACTCAGTAAATTACGAGGCATTTAAGAGCTCTGTTCCAGGGACTGGGTGAATAGACTAATATTTATATTTCTTATTATTTCATACAGGTCTTTTGCCCATTCGTTAACCAGGTTATTTGCTTTCTTGCTATTGAGTTGAGTTGCTGAATACTTTGGATATTAACTTTTTGTTAGATATATGGTTTGCAAATATTTTCTGCCATTCAAAAGTTGCCTTTTCACTCATGAAAAGGCAACTTTTGTATCCTTTGATGTGCAGAAACTTGTAGTTTCTCTTATCTACGTTTCCTTTTGTTGCATGTGCTTTTGGTGTCATATTCAATCAATTAAGGCCAACACCAATGCCATTAAGGTCTTCACCTATGTTTTGTTCTAGGAGATTTGCAGTTTCATGTCTTGTTTTTAAGTCTTAAATTTATTTTGAGTTGAATTTTGTGTATGTTTTCAGATATGGGTCCAATTTTATTTTTTTGCATCTGGAAATCAGGTTTTCCCAATACCATGTGGATATCCACTTTTCCCAAAACCATTTTTTGAAGAGACTATGCTTTTAATTTTTGATCACAGAATGTTTTTCATTTGTGTCTCCTTTATTTTTTGTGATGTTTCAGTTTCCAGAATATAATTCTTTTGCTTCCATAATTAGGTTTATTACTATTTTATTATTTTTGGTGCCACTGTAAATGGGGTTGTGTTCTTTTTTGTTTGAATTATAAACAATTCGATTATAAATATGTATAATATAGATTATATATCTTATATGTTATACATAGTTATACAGATTATATATCATATCTTGTATGTTATAATTATACATACATTATATGAATCTATACGTATCTATATATCATATACTATATATAGACATCTATAACATATAGATAGATGTTTTGTTTGGATAGAAATTTATTTTCTACCAATGGAAACAAAAAGATAAAATTGTTACTACAAATCCAAAGCAGTCCCTCTAAACAGTGAATAAAAAATGGTGAAGAAACAACTGATAGCTGGAGCACTCTTTTTGTGTTAGTAGAAATGCCAAATTAAAAATACTGGGTAAACATATATTTATGAAAGTCATTTTTTTTGCTTTTGCAAAAGCACATTAGACCAAAGTTTTCACTTTTATTGATCTTTAAGAAAGCACACAGGCAATACTCTTCAGCACCTTCATAGATAATTTTCTGTTTGAAATTAAAATCACTCTCTCCAAGTTTTATATGCTGTGCAGCATATTTTAAACAACATATTCATTCCCTCTAAAGAAAATCTCTATAGATGATTTTCTGCATTTTAATTTTACAATGCATGTACAACAAACAAAATTTCACTGGCTTGACAAAGACATAAAGTGGCTCTTACCCATTAGATTTTATTAATTATATTTTTGCCAACCCAAGGATTTATAAAAGCCCACTCATGAAAAACAAGGTCCACAGCCTATCTAAAACTTGCAAATTACCCAAACATGCCATGGGTAGACTGTGAAGGTCAGCTGAGTATTCTTAAGGTATCTTTGTAGGATGCATACCAAAAAGAGAAGAAAAATTACAAAATCTAAAATTACTTTTACTTGGGAAGTTTCAGCAGTATTTTCATACAGCCTAAGCAAAACACAGAATAAAATATATTAGAGCTAATGGAATCCATAACTATTCTAGAAAGAATGAAATGAATTAAAGAAAAAATTAGGCTAAAAACATTCATTTTAATTGTTAAGCACTCATTTATTCATTCAGAAATTATTGTTCACCACTTTTTACCCATTAGGATATGGGTAAGCTATGTTGAGAAAAACAAATAGTAAATAACAATTGTTGGTAAGAATGTAGAAAAATAAGATCCCTTGTGCACTGTTGGTGGTTATATAAAAATGGTACAGCTGCTATGGAAAACAGTATAGTGGTTCCTCAAAAAATACAAAATCATATTATCATATGATTCAGCAATTCTACTTTTTGGTATCTACCCAAAATTATTGAAAGCAGGGTCTTGAAAACCTATTTGTACACCCATGTTTATACCAGCATTATTCACCATAGGCAAAACGTGGAAGCAACTCAAGTGTTCATCATGGATCAATTAATAAAATGTGATATATACATATAATAGATGTTATTTATCTTTTTAAAAGGGGGAAATTCTGATGTAACCTACAACATGGATAAGCCTCAAGGATGGCTATGGTTTGGATGTCATCATCAAAACTCATGTTGGAACCTGAATTTCTAGTGTGGCAATGTTACAATGTGGTACCTTTAAGAGGTGATTAGGTTTTTAAACATAAATTAATGTCATTCTTAAGAGACTGGATTAGATATTACTAGAACGGATTTGTTTCCATGAGAGCAGGTTATTATAAAGGGAGGTTACCTTTTGTGTTTCGTCTCTTTTCATGTACATGCTTTTTCTTCCTCCTTCTTTGCCATGTTGTCATGCAGCACAGGGCCCTCATCAGAAGCTAAGCAGATGCCAGAACTATTCTTTTGGACTTTCCAGTCACCATTATTATGAGTTGAATAAACCTATTTTCTTTATAAATTATCTAGCCTCAGATATTCTGTTATAGCAAAACAAAGTGGACTAGGGCAAGGATTTTATGCTAAGATAAATAAGCCAGTAACAAAAAGACAAATGCTGTATAATTCTAATTATATGCAGTACCAAAAGTAGACAGATTTGTATGGAACAGTAATCATCAGATGCTGGTGAAAGAATCAACTGAGTGTTGTTGACCAATGGATATGGAGTTTTATTTTTGCAATCTAAAAAGAGTTGTGAGGATTGGTTGTACAACAATGTGAATGTAGGTAATATTACTTAACTGTACATCCAAAATGGTTAAGTTAGTAAATTTTATGTTATATATATTTTTCCAAAAAAAATGAAGAATTATTGTTGAGTGTCCCCTATTGACTGAGAAACATATTAGATATTGAGGGTATTGTGATACACAGATATGATTCCTTACCCCCAAATTTGAGAGAGTTGACAAAGACACAATATTTATGTATGATGTGAAAAGTTTGTGGGAGAAAGAATACTTACATTGATGTGAGGAGGTCAATGAACCTTTGCTGAAAGACTAAAGAATAAGTAAGAAATATCAAAATGCTTGAGAATTATTTTTTATACAAGCTGTGTGACCATACGCAAATTTCTTAACCTCTCCGAGTCTCAGATTCCTCATTAGTAAAATTGGATGATTTCTGTCAGGGAGTAATTGTAAGGATTAAATGAAATAATATATGTAAAGATCCTGACACAGTTTCTGGCAAATAGTGATCATAAAAAATTGTGTCTACATATACATGTATGTTTATTGTGGCACTATGCACAATAGCAAAGACTTGGAACCAATCCAAATGTCCATCAATGATAGACTGGATTAAGAAAATGTGGCACATATACACCATGGAATATTATGCAGCCATAAAAAAGGATGAGTTCATGTCCTTTGTAGGGACATGGATGAAGCTGGAAACCATCATTCTCAGCAAACTATCGCAAGGACAGAAAACCAAACACCGCATGTTCTCACTCATAGGTGGGAATTGAATGAGAACACTTGGACACAGGGTGGGGAACATGACACACCGGGGCCTATCATGGGGTGGGGGGAGGGGGAGAGATAGCATTAGGAGATATACCTAATGTAAATGACGAGTTAATGGGTGCAGCACACCAACATGGCACATGTATACATATGTAACAAACCTGCACGTTGTGCCACATGTACCCTAGAACTTAAAGTATAATTTTAAAAAAAAACACATACACATAAAAAAATTGTGTCTATTAGTATTAATAGCGTTCTTTTATTATCACTACTGCTGTATTACTCTGGCATCAACTTCTTTCTTGCATTGTTAAATCCTGTTGCTGCTATTTTAGTTTTCACTTGGATATCTATTCCTTCTTTCTTATTTTACTTTCTCTTTCCAATTCCTCATCATTTCTTATTTGCCTTATTACAATGTAATATCCACCATTTTTATTGTTGTTCTTATGTTGCTGATAGAGTTGTTAGGATTTTGAGTTTATCAAAATGCATTCAGATCATGTCACTCTCTTCTTTAAGAATCTTGAAAGCTTCCTTCACACACAAAAAAACAACCAAGGCTGGGTGTGGTGGCTAACACCTATAATCCCACACTTTGGGAAGCTGAGGCAGGTGGATCACTTTAGGTCAGGAGTTCGACACCAGCCTGGACAGCATGTCGAAACCCCATCTCTAGTAAAAATACAAAAATTAGCCAAGTGTGGTGGCCTGTACCTGTAGTCCCAGCTACTCTGGAGACTAAGGCACAAGAATTGCTTCAACTTGGGAGGCAGAGGCTGCAGTGAGCTGAGATCATGCTATTGCACTCTAGCCTGGGTGACAGAGTGAGACCCTGTCTATCCCGTCTTAATAATAATAATAATAATAATAATAATAATGATGATAGACAGAAAACAAAATACCTTGGTGTGGTATTCTGAGCTCTCTTACGTTGAGCCCCACCTATCTTTACAGTTTTTTCTTTCACTATACTGTGTGATACTCTCCTTTATCCAACTATAACAGACTTCTCTCCATTTCCCAAATATGTAGTACATTTTTGCTATTGTGTGCCTTTACACACTGCATTTCCTTTGGTTGAAATGGCATTCTTTACCTCTTCAAATTATTTCTTCCTTTGAATCTTAGTTCAAATATTACTTTCTTGGAGTTAATTATTGAATAGAAATTTGTATATCAATGTCATATGGTACTTTATTCCCCTTAGTATGAATTTCCCTGCGTCCAAAGTCTGATTTAAGCATATCAATTTTGACTTCTGTATTATTTATGATCTGATTCCTTCTAAGTTCATCTCTAATCCATCCCTAACTCTTCATTGACAAATATCACTGGCTCTAACAAGATATTGTCATTTTCATTCCCCTCATATCAAGTCATTTAAGTATTCCTGGACAACCACGAGTCCTCAAAACTCTAGGCTTCCATTGCTTACTCATGATGTAACATTGTGTAATACCTTCTGCTTATACTTCCCAATACTCCTGGATTTTTGTTTTATGTATTAGCATTTGACTTGCATTTAGCTTCTAATTAAATTGCTTCTCAAGAGCAGAATCTTAAGTTTGTTTGTATTTTACAGCATCTGGCATTTTCCTTCAGATAACAGATGTTTGTTCAGATGGTTGTTTTAGAGATGTAAGGGCTTAGAAAATCTTAGAAACCAACTTATTTCATCTCATTTTACAGAGAAGGAAAATAGAGCCCAGAACAGAAAAGGTGTCCTCTAGGAAAGCCAAGTTAGTTAGTGGCAGGATGTAGAAAGGAGCTTCAGATTAAGATTTTTTGATTGATATTTTTATATTTGAGACTGTTTCAGATGTTATTTTAAGTTTTATGAGATAAATTTTAAGACATTTACTGAAAGCATTTTGTAAAACATTTTCTTGCTTTGTGTGGAAGCCAACTAAGTTTTAAATAAAAAATAACATACAACCTGATAGCATTTATGCATGAGTAAAAAAAAATCTACTTTTTAAAATAAAAAAGCAGAAGAGACTTCCAGTATACAGAATCTTGTAGTTTTGCACTTCAGTCTAATGAGTAAAAGGTAAATAAACTGAAAAAGCAACAACTCTTCTTAGACCAGTAATAAAAGTGAGGCCACACGGCACACTGTTACCCCCAAATTGGAAAGTGTAACAGGAGAATAAATAAAGTTACACCATGCTGAGAGATGACAGCGTGCTGGCAGTCCTCAGAGCCCTCGCTCGCTCTCGGCACCTCCTCTGCCTGGGCTCCCACTTTGGCGGCACTTGAGGAGCCCTTCAGCCCACCACTGCACTGTGGGAGCCCCTTTCTGGGCTGGCCAAGGCCCGAGCCCACTCCCTCAGCTTGCAGGGAGGTGTGGAGGGAGAGGCGCCAGCGGGAACCGGGGCTGCGTGCGGCCCCTGCGGGCCAGCTGGAGTTCCGGGTGGGCGTGGGCTGGGCGGCCCCACACTCAGAGCAGTCGGCCATCCCTGCTGGCCCCGGGCAATGAGGGACTTAGCACCCGGGCCAGCGGCTGCAGAGGGTGTACTGGGTCCCCCAGCAGTGCCAGCCCACCGGCGCTGCGCTCGATTTCTCACCAGGCCTTAGCTGCCTTCCCACAGGGCAGGGCTCGGGACCTGCAGCCCGCCATGCCTGAGCCTTCCCCCGCCTCCATGGGTTCCTGTGCAGCCCGTGCCTCCCCGACGAATGCCGCCCCCTGCTCCAGGGCGCCCAGTCCCATCGACCACCCAAGGGCTGAGGAATGCGAGCGCACGGCGCGGGACTGGCAGGCAGCTCCACCTGCAGCCCCGGCACGGGATCCACTAGGTGAAGCCAGCTGGGCTCCTGAGTCTGGTGGGGACGTGGAGAGTCTTTATATCTAGCTCAGGGATTGTAAACACACCAATCAGCACCCTGTGTCTAGCTCAGGGTTTGTGAGTGCACCAATCAACACTCTGTATCTTGCTGCTCTGGTGGGGCCTTGGAGAACCTTTATGTCTAGCTCAGGGATTGTAAATACACCAATCAGCACCCTGTGTCTAGCTCAGGGTTTGTGAGTGCACCAATCGACACACTGTATCTAGCTGCTCTGGTGGGGCCTTGAAGAACCTTTATGTCTAGCTCAGGGATTGTAAATACACCAATCGGCACTCTGTATCTAGCTCAAGGTTTGTAAATACACCAATCAGCACTCTGTATCTAGCTCAAGGTTTGTAAACACACCAATCAGCACCCTGTGTTTAGCTCAAGGTTTGTGAATGCACCAATCGACACTCTTTATCTAGCTGCTCTGGTGGGGCCTTGGAGAACCTGTGTGTCCAAACTCTGTATCTAACTAATCTGATGGGGATGTGGAGAACCTTTGTATCTAGCTCTGGGATTGTAAATGCACCAATTAGCACCCTGTCAAAACAGGCCACTCGGCTCTACCAATCAGCAGGATGTGGGTGGGGCCAGATAAGAGAATAAAAGCAGGCTGCCCGAGCCAGCAGTGGCAACCCGCTCGGGTCCCCTTCCACAGTGTGGAAGCTTTGTTCTTTCGCTCTTTGCAATAAATCTTGCTACCGCTCACTCTTTGGGTCCACGCTGCTTTTATGAGCTGTAACACTCACCGCGAAGATCTGCAGCTTCACTCCTGAGCCCAGAGAGACCACGAGCCCACCAGGAGGAACGAACAACTCCAGACACGCTGCCTTAAGAGCTGTAACACTCACCGCGAAGGTCTGCAGCTTCACTCCTGAGCCAGCAAGACCACGAACCCACCGGAAGGAAGAAACTCCGAACACATCTGAACATCAGAAGGGACAGACTCCAGACGCGCCACCTTAAGAGCTGTAACACTCACCGCGAGGGTCCGCGGCTTCATTCTTGAAGTCAGTGAGACCAAGAACCCACCAATTCCGGACACAATTCCAAAGCAGAAACTCAGTACTAGAAATTCCTTTGTGAACCAGTGCCAAGGTAGTAAAACCTGATGTGTAATTGACAAACTGCTGGAGGCTCACTGTGGAACGATCTGAGACTTAAATCTCTAGGAAGGAGCCAGTAATGGAGGATGACCCCCTCCCCATTTTTGTGAGTTTTACATTTAGGGACTTGACCAGGTTCTTATGAAAAATATTCTCTCATGATTTTGACAAGGGGAGGAGAAAAAATACACATATGAAACATGCTTAGAATATTCTGTTCTTCTTAATAGTCTTCCCTCAGCATAAACTTACTAGAGCCTAACTGGATGTGGTTTTATCAGAGCCAACTGACCTGAGGGAGGAGGACTGGCCAACTCCAGCTTCCTCTAGTCTTTCAAATGAGAGAGGGAAATCCCAAACTCCAGTTTACTCTAGCTATTCTGTCCCACCTAAGGGATGGTGAGTGAGTCTGAGAAGCACATGTGAAGATCATATTCCAGAGGTACGTCTCCCTAAAAGACTGGGACCTAATAATAAATCTATAGAATACTTTTCCTTCCTCATGTTACTAAAGGCTTATGTATGGCAGTTTCTTTAATCTAGTATATCATGACCGGCTATCAGTAAAAATGTACAAGACTAACTAAAAACACAAAACACAATGTAAAGAGACAGAACAGGCATAGAACCAGGCTCAGATATAGCAGAGATGTTGAAATTATCAGACTACAAATTTAAAACAACTATGGTTACTATGCTAAGGGCTCAAATAAAGTAGACCGCATGAAAAAACAGATAGGCAGTTTAATCAGAGAGACAGAAAGTCTAAGAAAGAATAAAAAAGAAATGCTAGATCTCAAAAGCACTATAACATAAATCACGAATGGCTTTGATGGGCTTGTTAGTAGACTAGACACATCTTAGAAATAATCTCTAAGCTTGAAGATATCTACGAAAAAACCTTACAAAATTGATAAAAACCAAAGAGAATAATTACTGAAAAAAACAGTTACAAAAGGTATAAATATGCAAAACAAGAATACCAGAAGGAGAAGAAAGGAGAATGAAAATAATGAAATATTTGAAAAAATAATAACTGAGAATTTTCCACAAATTAATGTCAGACACCAAACTGGAGATCCAAAAAGCTCAGAGAACATCAAGAAGAAAAAATGCCAAAGAAACCCTACACCTAGGCATATTGTTTTAAAACTACAAAAAATTACAAATGAAGAAAAACTTTGAAAAAAAGCCAGGAGAAAATAATACCATAGAGAGAGGGGAGAGAAAGATGATGAAATAGAAAGATCCACTGATAATCCATTCCACAAAGACAACAAGTTATCAACATTCTACACTGAAAAAAAAATACCTTGATTAGAGCCAAAAATTAAGTACCAGCATGACCACAGGAGGGAGGAGCACCAAGTGGGCTCTTGGGGTCCCCAATTTTAGGACTTGACTCTTATGCAGCATTTATGTTTATTTTTATTTTTTATTATACTTTAAGTTCTGGCATACATGTGCAGAATGTGCAGATTTGTTAAGTAAGTATACATGGTGGTTTGTTGCCCCCATCACTCTGTCATTTACATTAAGTATTTCTCCTAATGCTATCCCTCCTCTTGTCCCCCATCCCCCAACAGGCCCCAGTGTGTGATGTTTCCCTCCCTGTGTCCATTTGTTTTCATTGTTCAACTCCCACTTATGAGCGAGAACATGTGGTGTTTTGTTTTCTGTTCCTCTGTTAGTTTGCTGAGGATGATGGTTTCCAGCTTCATCCATGGCCCTGCGAAGGATATGAACTCATTCTTTTTTATGGCTGCATAGTATTCCTCTGTGTATATGTGGCACATTTTCTTTATCCAGTCTATCATTGATGGGCATTTGGGTTGGTTCCAAGTATTTGCTATTGTAAATAGTGCTGCAGTAAACACACATGTGCATGTGTCTTTATAGTAGAATGCTTTATAATCCTTTGGGTATATACCCAGTAATGGGATTGCTGAATCAAATGGTATTTCTGGTTCTAGATCCTCGGGGTCTACACAGAATTTCTGGACCTGCCCTGGGCCAGAGTGGAACCTGCTGCCTTGAAGGGTGAGTCCCAGGCCAGGCAGCACTCATGGCAAGCTAACTGAAGAGCCCTTGGACCTTGAGGGAACATCTGCAGTATTCTGGCAGTACTCCTTGTGGCCTAGGTGGCTGTGGCTGCAGGGTGAGGCTTCACTGACTTCGGAAAGGGGAGGGAAGAGTAAGAAAAACTGCACCTGGCTCAGGTGCAATATAATAGAACACCAAGTAAACTTCTGAGGTTTTTGAATCTAATCCCTGACCCCCAGAAAGCGCTTCTGGACTCACCCAAAAGTCAGGAGATCTTGTCAACCTGAAGGAAAAAAACACAGGCCTGGCAAACTTTGTAAACTGCTGATTATAAAGCCCAAGGGCCTTGAGTGAGCATAGATAGTATACAGGGAGTGGGTACAGCAGACCTGGGGTGAGACTCAGCACTATGCTGGCTTCAGGTATGATCCAGTGCAGTCATAGCAGTGGTGGTCACATGGGTACTTGTGTGACTCCACCCCCAGCTTTTGATGACTCAGAAAAAAAGAGAGTGGCTCCATATGTTTAGAAAAAGGTAAGGAAAGAGAACAAGAGTCTCTGCCTGGTAATCCATAAAATTCTCCCAGATATAGTCCAAAATCATCAAGGCAGTACTTCTAAGAGTCTGCAAGAATCACAGTGTTACTGGCCGTGGGGTTCCCCCTAAAGCAGATACAGCTTATATCATAACACCCAAGTTCTTCCAAATATTGAATAACCTTCCCAAAAAGGAAGGCTACAGTTATACACAGACAGTGAAGACTACAATAATTACCTAGATCTCCAATGCCCAGACACTGAAGAATATCTACTAGTATCAACACCATCCAAGAAAACATGACCTGTACAAGTTAACTAAATAACACACCAGGGACCAATCCCAGAGAAACAGAGATATGTCACCTTTCAGAGAGAGAATTCAAAATAGGTATGTTGAGAAAACACAAATTCAAAATAACACAAAGAATAAATTCAGATAAATTTAACAAAGAGATTGAAATAATTACTTTAATAATAATTAAAGAGATTGAAATAAATAGCAAGAAGAAATTCTCCAGCTGACAAATGAAATGGGCATACAAACGAGGGCATCAGAGTCCTTAAACAGGAGAATTAATCAAACAGAAGAATTAGTGAGCTTAAAGATTACTATTTGAAAATACACAGTCAGAGGAAACAAACAAACAAAAAAACAATGAAGTAAGCCTATAGGATTTAGAAAATATCCTCAAAAGGGAATATCTAAGAATTATTGGCCATAAAGAGGAGGCAGAGAAAGAGATAGGGGTAGATAGTTTATTCCAAGAGATAATAACAGAGAAATTCCCAAACCTAGAGAAACATATCAGTATCCAAGTATAAGAAGGCTACAGAACACCAAGCAGATTTAACCCGAAGACTACTTCAAGGCATTTAATAATCAAACTCCCAAAGGTCAAGGATAATGAAAGAATTCTAAAAGCAGCTAGAGAAAAGAAACAAATAACATACCATGGACCTCCAATACACCTGGCAGAATATTTTTCAGTGGAAGACTTATAGATCAAGATAAAGTGGTACGACATTTTAAAGTGCTGAAAAAAGTTACCCTAGAATAGTATATTTGGTGCAAATATCATTCAAACATGAAGGAAAAATAAAGACTTTACCAGGCAAACAGAAGCTGACTGATTTGATTAATACCAGACCCATCCTACAATTAAAGAGAGCAGTTCAATCAGAAAGAAAAATACATTAATAAGCAATAAATAATCACTTGAAAATATAAAAGTTACTGGCAGTAGTAAGTATACAAAAAACAGAAAATATTATAATGCTGTAACTGTAGTGTATAAACTACCTCTATGCTAAGTTGAAAGAGTAAACAATAAAGCAATAGAAAATAATAAGTAGAACAACTTTTCAAGACGTATTAATTACCACAAGATATAATTAGAAACAACAAAAGTTAAAAAGCAAGGGGTTAAAGTTAAGGCTTAGATTATTAGCTTTATTTTTTATACGTTTGTTTGTTTATTCCTATAGTGTTTAGTTGTTATTCAGTTGAAATTATGAATTTTAAGATGGTATTTGCAGACTCATTGTAACTTCAAACCAAAAAACACAACAGATGCACAAAAATAAAAAGGCACTAAATTATATCACCAGAAAGAATTTCCTTCACAAGAGGAAGACAGGAAGAAAAGAAAGAAGACCACAAACAAAAAGAAAACAAATAACAAAATGGCAGTAGTAAGTCCTTACATATAAAAAACAACATTGAATATAAATGGACTAAACTGTTCAATCAAAAGATATAGACTTACTGAATGGATAAAAAGCAAGACCCATTGATCTGTTGCCTACAATAAACACACTTCATCTATAAAGACACACATATGGCTGAAAATAAAGGAATAAAAAATGATATCTCATGCCAATGAAAATAAAAAAAGAGGAGTCACTATGCTTATATTAGACAAAATAGATTTCAAGACAAAAACTATAAGAGACAAAGAAGGTCAATATATAATGATAAAAAGGTAAATTCAGCCAGAGCATATAAAAATTTTAAATATATATGCACCAAACCCTGGAGCACTATATGACAATAAATTGAAAAATCCAGAAGAAATAGACAAATTCCTAGATACATACAATCTACCAAGATTAAATCTGAAACCTGAACAGACCAATAAATAATGAGATTGAAGCCATAATAAAAGTCTCCCAGTAAAGAAAAGCCCAGGACCCTATGGCTTCACTGCCAAATTTTACATTTAGAGAAGAGGTAATACCAATCCTACTCAAATTACTCTGAAAAATAGAGGAGAAGGGAATATGTCCAACCTCATTCCATGATACCAGTATTACTCTAATACCAAAACCAGGCAAGGACACATAAAAAAAATGAAAACTACAGACTAATATCTCTGATAAATATTGATGCAAAAATCCTCAACAAAATTCTAGCAAATTAAATTCAAGAATACATTAGAAAGATCATTCGTCATGACCAAGTGTGATTTATTTCTGGAATGCAAGGATGGTTCAACATATGCAAATCAATCAATGTGATACCTAGAATTATATCAACAGAATGAAGGATAAAAGCCACATAATCATTTCAATTGATGCTGACAAAGCATTTTATATAATTTAGCATCCCTTCATGACAAAAATATGCAAAAATCTGTGTATAGAATTACCATACCTTAATATAATAAAAGTCATATATGACAGGACCATAGCTAGTATAATATTGAATGGGGAAAAACTAAAAGCCTGTTTTCTAAGATCTGGAACATGACAAGAATGTTCACTGTTACCACTGTTATTCAACAAAGTATTGCAAGTCCTAGCTAGAGCAGTCAGACAAGAGAGACATAAAGGATACACATATTTGAAGAAAAGGCATCAAATTATTGTTGTTTGTGAATGATATTATCTTATATTTGAGAAAACCTAAAGACTCCTGTATTAGTCCATGTTTACACTGCTGATAAAGACATACCTAAGACTGGGTAATTTATAAAGAAAAAGAGGTTTAATGGACTCACAGTTCCATGTGGCTGGGGAGGCCTCACAATCATGGTGGAAAGCGAAAGGCATGTCTTACATGGTGGCAGACAAAAGACAATCAGAGCCAAGCTAAAGAGGAAACCCTTTATAAAACCATCAGATGTCATGAAACTTATTCACTACCACTAGAACAGTATGAGGGAAACTGCCCCCATGATTCAATTATGGGTCTCCCACTGGGTCCCTCCCACAACATGTGGAAATATGGGAACTACAATTCAAGGTGGATTTGGGTGGAAACACAGAGCCAACCTGTTTCAACGCCACAGACACACAAAAATATTAGAACTAATAAATTCAGTCAAGTTGCAGGATACGAAACCCACATACAAAAATCAGTAGCATTTCTGTACGCCAAAAGTAAACTATCTGACGAGATAAAATGTAATCCCATTTACAATAGCCACACATGAAATTAAATACCTATAAATTAACCAAAGTGTTGGGGAAACCAGCCCTACACCACCCGGCTGGTACCCCGAGTCCAGTGGAGACAAAGGAATTAGAAATAGAATAAGATTTTCAAAGGCGGGCCAGGGGACAGGAGCCTCGGAGGCTTGCTCACAGCCCAGAGCTCTTCAGCTCTGCCTAATTTATTGGTTTAGAAGCTCTCTGTTCTTAGGGCAAATGGGAGGGGTAGGAAGGAATGAGGAAAAGGATTAAAAGGATTAATCAGGAGAACCTGTGAGTCACTCAATAAGATGTATAGCAGTGGTGGTTTCTGAATTTCCTCAAGCAAAGGCGTGTGGCTAAACTACTTAAGATCTTTAACTTATTGGGACTGAAATGGGTGGGAGTGGGTTTCAGGAGAAGCCAAGATGTTTCATTACACTCCACTGCTTCAGGGGAGTGTTATCTCCCCAAGCAACCTGTGGCATGCCACTGAGCTGTTATGCTCTTGGTACATAAAAATATGAAGGCAATAAGGAGACTTTTCTCCACAGAGGCCGCCCATGGCTCCCCATGGGTGTCTCACACAGGGGAGACCATATCATCTGGCATCCCAGAAACTCTCTTTCCCACACAAAGAAATGAAAGATCTGTATAATAAAAATTAAAAAGTCATGAAGGAAATTTAAGAGAATACCAAAAAATTGAAAAATATTTCATGTTCATAGATTGAAGCAATCAATATTGTGAAAATGTCCATACTACCCAAAGCAATCTACTTATTCAATACAATTCCTATAAAACTATCAATGACATTCTTCAGAGAAATAGAAAAAAAAAACCCTAAAATTTATATGAAACCACAAAAGACCCATAATAGCTAAAGCTATTCTAAGCAAAAGAACCAAAACGGAAGAACCACATTCCCATACTTCAAATTATGCTTCAGAGCTATATGAACAATAGCAGGTTACTGGCATAAAAACAGACACATAGACCAATGGAACAGAATAGAGAACCCAGAAACAAATCCAGACACCTACAGTGAACTCATCTGTGACAATGACTTCAAGAAAATAGACTGGGGAAAGGAGAGAGTCTTCAATAAATGGTGCTGAAAATGCTGGATATCCATATGCAAACAAAGGAATCTAGACCCCTAACTCTCACCAAATACAAGAATCAAATCAAAGTGGATTAAAGACTTAAATCTAATACCTGAAACTATGAAATGACTGCAAGAAAACATTGGGGAAAACCTCCAGGACATGGGTCTGGGCAAAGACTTCTTGAGCAATACCTTTCAAGCACAGGCAACCAAAGCAAACATAAACAAATGAAATCACGTCAAGTTAAAAAAAGCTTCTGCACAGCAAAGAATACAATCAACAAAGTGAAGAGTGAACCAACAGAAAGGGAGAAAATATTTGCAACTACCCATCTGACAAGGGATTAATAACCAGAACATATAAGGGGCTCAAACACCTCTGTAAAAATAAATCTAATAATCCAATCCAAAAATAGGAAAAATATTTGAATAGACATTTCTCAAAAGAAGACATGCATATGGTAAACAGGCATATGAAAAGGTGCTCAACATCACTGATCATCAGATAAATGCAAATCAGAACTACAATGAGATATCTCCCCCTAGTTTAAATGGCTTACATCCAAAAGACAGGCAAAAACAAATCTCGAGAAAATGTAAAGAAAAGGGAACCCTTGTATACTCTTGGTGGGAATGTATATTTGTACAACCACCGTGGAGAACTGTTTGGAGGGTCAAAAAAAGAAAAAAAAAGAAAACAAGAAATGAGCTACCATGTAATCCAGTAATCCCACTGCTGGGTTTATACCCAAAAGAAAATAAATCAGTATATCAAAGATGTATCTGCACTCCTATGTTTGTTGATGTTTGTTGTAGCACTGATTACAATAGCTAAGATTTGGAAGCAATGTAACTCTTCATCAACAGATGAGTGGATCAAGAAAATGTGGTACATACACAATGGCATACTACGCAGGTATAAAAAATGAGATCTAGTCATTTGCATCAACACTAATGGAATTTTAGATCATCATGTTAAATAAGTCAGGCATAGAAAGGGAAACATTGCATGTTCTCAATTATTTGTGAGATCTAAAAATAAAAACAATTTAACTCATGGACATAGAGAATAGAAGGATGGTTACCAGAGGCTGATAAGGGTAGTGGGGTGTTTTGGCAAGGTGGTTGTATTAGTCCCTTCTCACACTGCTGTAAAGAACTACCAGAGACTGAGTAATCTACAAAGGAAAGAGTAATTGACTCACAGTTTCCCATGGCTAGGGAGGCCTCAGGAAATTTACAATCATGGCGGAAAGTGAAGGGAAAGCAAGTCACATCTTTCATGGCAGCAGGATAGAGAGAGAGAGAAGGGAGAAGTGCCACACACTTTTAAACCATCAGATCTTGTGAGAACTCACTCACTCTCCTGAGAACAGCAAGGAGGAAACCCGCCTCCATGATTCCATCACCCCTGCCAGGCCCCTCCTCCAACACGACATTAGATTTCGGCGGGGACACAAATCCAAACCATATCAGTGGGGATAGTTAATGTGTACAAAAAAATAGAATGAATAAGACCTACTACTTGACAGCACAACAGGGTGACTATAGTCAATAATAACTTAACTGTATATTTTAAAATAGCTTAAAGAATGTAATTGATTGTTTTTAACTCAAAGAATAAATGCTTCAGGGAATTAATACCCCATTCTCCATGTTGTCCTCCTTTCAAATTGCATGCCTGTATCAGAACATCTAAGGTACCCTATAAATAATACACCTACCATGTACCAATAAAAATGTAAAAAAATAATTAATTTTTATAAAATAATACTGTACATATTGAGGAACAAAGATTAGAATAGCATCTGACTTCTCCAAGGCAATCATGCAAGCAAGAAGAGAGTAGAGTAAAATATGTAACATGTTGAGTGAAAACAGTAGCTACATGCATGCACCTTTTTAAAAAAGGATAAAGATATCTTGGTGGTGGTTTCACAACATTGTATGACAATGTCACTGTACATTTTAAAATGGTTAAATTGGCAGATGTTGTATACATTTTTACTAAAATTAAAAAATGTAATAATACAACATAACAAAGATTACTGAATCATATACTTTAAGCAGGTGAATTGTATGGCATATAAAGTATATCTTAATAGAGCTGTTTTTATAAAAAGAGAAAAGGAGATTATTCAGACTGAGCATTACTTGTGCCACTAAAAATAAATGAGAAACTCTGACATGTTGCTATATAGTCTTCAATGAACCAGCTATCTTTCATTACGTTATTTTCTGTAGAAAAACTCTCATGTTTCTTTGATGTGTTTCTGCCATCAGAAGAGGAGATGTTTTTATATTTTATCCTCTTGAATCTTTTGACTTGAAGACACGGTGCTACCAACTGTCCTATGACAATGTGTGCAGTCAGTAATCATTATGTTCTTCTGGTATATGTCTTAGCCTCCCCCAGTTCAAGTTAGGCAAGGTCTACACTTTCTCTACCCTATAATCTTGCTAAGTGGTTACTATTGTAAAATAAAACTAGTTAGATCAATTAGTGTTAAACCTACATTAATGAAGAAACAGACAAAACAACATATAATGAATCTTTGTAACACATAAAAGTCCAATTCTCTGTCCTCAGGTGGTCTACGAAGCCTTTCCAGGAAGAAGTAATAATATACCAATGATAGAACTGGTCAATCTTATCATGGGTCACAGGTCAGAGGCCTTCTGAAATGTAGGAGTAGGGATATCACAAGACTAACCACATAGATATTATAACACAGAGAGGTACTTTAGAGTGCCTCACTTAAACAATTAAGTTCTGTTCACAACTTAGGTGATTTATTGGTGGTATGGCAGACCAGTTAAAAATAACTCTACGTAACTTACCCTTAATCATCATGCTGGAAAGTCAAAATGCTAGTAATAATCTCTCAGTGAGTACCTACTATGGGCCAGATAGTATCATAATCTGGGATCCCATAAAACAAGCATGAGATAAGGACTTGGGAACTTATTCCAGCAAGCAGGAATGTATCAGTGTGTGAGAACAATGAGACAGGGAAAGAAGAAAAGGGTTTAGTTTGTGTGGATTACGACTATTCAGGTGGCACTTAACCTGAGTGCTAAAGGTTAAGCAGGGCTTCAAATCAAAAATCTGTATAAGTATGTTCCTAGATGGGGCATAAAAATGTGCAAAGTCATGAGACAGGGTGACCTACTCACGAGACACCAAGAGGAAAAAAAAAGACGTTTGAAATTGTGGCAAAGATAAAAAATACCATGAATTTGCTCAAATGGGAGAATGGTTAAACAATAATGACATCATCATGCTTTGTAATTCTGCAACACTACGATGATTAAAAGCAATCTTCTAGATCAGCAATTTTCAACCATTTTGGTCTCAGGACCCCTTTGCATTTTTGATAATTATTAAAAAGCCTAAAAAGCTTTTGTTTAATGAGGTTATATCAGTTGCTATTTGCCACATCAGAAATTAAACTGAAAATAAATTATTAATTTACTTTAATGTAATACTAATAATAAACCAATGACATGTTAACATAAATAGTACATTTTAAGAATAAACTATATTTTCAAAATGAAATATATTGAGACAAGTGACATTGTTTAAAATTTCTGCACATATCTTTAATACCTCATTTAATAGAACACAACTGTATTCTCATATGTGCTTTTGCATTTAGTCTGTAATGAGATGTTGCTTTGTCTGATGCATACAAAGACAATTCAGCTTTACACAAATTACTAGCTGAAAAAGAAAAGGATATTTTAATTGCCTTTTCAACAATTTTAAATATCCTGTGATACTACAACAAAACTCAACTGGTAGGAGTCTCTTAAAGGTTACTACAGTGTGAAATCTGAAACTGTTTCAGTGAACATTTTGCATGGTGAATGGATTTTTCTTCACCTGGATGATTTTGTAATGTCTGCAAGGTCATATAAAAATACTGCTTCACATTTGTAAATATCATCATGCATCTTATGAAAAAAGGTCTGAGATATTGGGAAACTGAAACTCATGGTGGTAGATACAAAATTTGCAAAAGTTTTAATTTTCCTTGAATTGTCAAGTATTATCATTGGCAGTAGCTACTATCCCTTGCTTTCATTGAAGTGGCATACTTATTTCATTTATAAATATCTTCAAATAACCAAGTCTGAAGAAGCATCATTTTTTTCTGTTTTTTTTTTAGGGAAAATATGATGTTCCATGAAATATAGCAGCCAATGCAGTTCATAACTCAAATAATTATACAAATGCTTTTTCTGAAGATAACCATCTCACATCAGTATGTGATTTAGAAGTACTTTATGTATACTTCTCATTTTGTCATATGGCTTACTAAAAAGACATGTTCAAGAGTGGAACAGTAATTAAAATTAATCATGCTTTCTGCTTCATCAAGTACATTCTTCAGTGAAACTGGAATTTTTAAAACTGAAAGTGCATGACAGTGAAGAAAACATGACCACTTGTGCAGTTTGATGCCACTTTCTTAATCTATGCTAAGATGCAAGCTGTGTTATTTACCATTGGTTTTACACCATCAGTACAAATGTCTACACGGTGAAAAAAAACAGTTTTGATCTTGCAGACTCCCTAAAAGCTTTGTGGGGAGCCCTAGACGTGTGTATGGAGTACCAATGCTATCTATCTATCTATCTATCTATCTATCTATCTATCTATCTATCTATAAGTATGTGTGTGTGTATATATATATACACACACACACACACAATGTATGATGTATATCATATATGATATCTTCTGCTACATAATTCCAAATGCATAGTATCTTATTAAGCCTTAACCTTTACTTTAAAAAGAAATACAAAAATTGACTCAAAAATATGGAAAGAGAAAGCCTTTGTCCTTTTATTTCTGCCTGCACTGTTTGAAAGCTGATTCTGAAGCTGTTCATTTTCCTGTACTTCCAATCTTCCCTGCTTCCTTAGCTTGGGTCTCCTGAGAAGCAAACCGCAAGACAAGATGAGGTATGCCAAATATTTATTTATGGAAGGAACAGGAGGTGAGGAGAGCCTTCATACTGTGATTCAGTTCTGACACCTCTGAAAGGGGAGAGAAAAGGAAAGAGAATGAGGTAGACAGAGGCTAGGATTACAGGGCAGTTCCAACGGTCGTTTAGCCAGGACCATGTGGAGACATCAAACTAAAGTCTTCCATTGTAGGAGTTCTATGTTCCTCCACAACAGACCTTACTATCTTCACTCTGCTCAGTCACTGGCTGGGTGAAGCCCATGGGCAGTGAGACTTTGGCAGGCATGTAGTGGTAGATTCACAAGGAGAGTAGCAGGGACCATCAGTCTACCATGCTACCTGAAGCATGACATCTGAGTGGCACATTTTCATGACCCTGCAATTTACCCCTTGTGCCAAACAAATCCACTTGTCCAAGCAAGTTTTTAGAACATCATCCATTGTTCCCAGGGTTCTGTCTTCCTGACAGAAATCTTAAAAACAAGAGTTTTGTGAACAAACTACAATCCCTGGCACTGTAATTGATCTTAGGAACATAACTGGCACTTATCTTTATTCTCTCTTCTCCACTACATAGTCTAGATTACCTTTACCCTCGGCTATCACTGAGGCAGAAAAGTAGAGTGGGCCAGAGGCTACAAAGCACGTCTAGGTCCTAAGTAAAATGAGGGGATATGTATCAGGACATTTACTTGCTCAGCTTTTCACTCTGCAAGGTCTCTCCATGGAGATAATGTAGAAGGCATTGGCACAGAACAATTTAAACTTTTGGAGGTGAATCTTTCACTCCTGAGAGCATAATATTGTGAGGCATTTTTATATACTTTGATAATATCGGTGCTGATATCTTCTGCTAGGTAATTCAAAATGCATAGTATCTTATTAAGCCTTAACCTTTACTTTACAAAGAAATATACAAATTCACAGCTAAATCCTCCTTAATAACAGTTGTTAGCTGACATTTGGTATATGCTTAATGGTTCCTGCTGTTTCTTGAGAGGTAAATATAATCCTACAGCATCTAATTTCCCTTTGGGACTATCATCAGGCCTCATCTACAGATACCCAAGGATATTCAGCTCTTAACCACTTCCTTGAATTTTATTTTATGTGCCTTTATTTTATATTAAAAATAATCATTGCTTTCTTCAAAAATTTGCTTCTCAAAAGTAACACCGTACTTCTATCTTTTGGGAAATAAATTGAATTTGATTTCTAACAAAAGGTTTAGAATATCATTTCATCTCCCCCCGTTTTTTTTTTTTTTTGCAGTGAAGGAAATCAAGACCCAGCATCAAAAAATGTGACATTTCCAAACGAATAAAGCAGGTTAACGGCAGAGTTGGTAGTAGATGGAGGTACCATCAAAATCCTTCCAGGTAAACAAAAGAAATATACAATCTGGGACAACTGTTATTTGGCAAGGTGAGAGCTAAATGAAACAGTGGGACAGTAACAGATGATGATAATGTTTGATAGAATTAGCATAAATTTCCATATTCTTTGATTTGACTTTAACAAATCCATTACATTTTAGTAATCCTGTCTTTGTTTTAATATGTTCAGTGGCTTTGCCTCCCTCATCTTAAGGGCAGTTATAAAAGAAATTATATTTACAATCAAATATAGAGATAAAATGAATGCTGTCTCATGTGTTATAAAAAGATAATTACTACGATAACAAGAGTATATTGAATGTAATTTAATTGCCTATATTCATCATCTTTCTTTGCTTATAGGCTAAACTGTCTACAAAAAAGTTATGCACATAGCGTCACAATTGTCCAAATACTCCCCTCTAGCCAGACGTGCTAGAATTTTCATAAAGCTTCCCTTTGGTTGGTTTCACTTCTCTTCACAAAACTTTCCATCAAGCTTGCTTCAGTCATCTCACAATATGCTAGTTTTTAGATCTCTAACAGCCCACCATCGTGTCTTATTTTTCTCTCAGTTACTCTCCACTTTTCTGTTCAAGTGAAGGAAATAATATGTCATGATATACTGTCTAGTCTTTGACTTCCCACAAAGAGTTGCATGTCATCTCCCACACCGGGAAGCCTTAAGGAGCAATTCAAGTTTCCTTGCACTTCCGTCTTTTATCTGGAACTGGAACTAGGGGTAGCAGAAGGTGGGGAAGTACACAGTTAAAACAAAAATAGAGTGAAAAATGTTATTCATATTGAATGTATCAAAATGTTAATTATTTCAATTTCTCTTAGGGTATGCTAATATTTTCTCTATGTTAAACTCGCACAAGTCACTAAAATATTTAGAATTCAATATGGTTATATTGACCAAGGTGGGCTAGGTTATGCTACAGTAACAAATAAATTTCAGATCTCTGTGACTTAAAATAAGAAGTTATTTCTTACTCAGATGACATATCCATCATTGTTTCACAAGGAAGCTCATCTATTGTAGCTACTCATTCCCCCCAGGTTGTCAGAAACAGCCATCATCTTGTAACATTGCTTGCCACTATACCAGAGGGCCAAGAAGACTCTACAATGTATGACATTATTAATTAAATGATGCAGTGAGGAAGGGACACAGTCAACTCTGTTCACACTTATCAGACAGAACTAATTCACTGTATGTTTGTTCCCAGAAAAAGAAACAATGTATGTGGCAAACACAGCTAACCGCTATTACAAAGAAAAAAAAACCATGTTTCTTTTGTTCTCTTGTCTTATGGCCCTTAAGAAAATATTAAAACATAACTATCTTCATTTAAAATATATATATATATATGTATGTGTGTGTGTGTATATATGTGTGTGTGTGTGTGTGTGTGTGTGTGTGTGTGTGTGTGTGACTCCAAGGATCAGTTTTCTGTAACTGCCCAGTGAAAATGGGAATATCCTCTGAATTGTCCTGACAAGTCTGCCTTCTGGTTAGGTTCTTTCAAGGGAAGTGATCTCACTACCTAAGTGTCCTATATGTAGACACTTATCATTGTTATTCAAGAATAGTGTTCTTTATTTTTGGCTGAAATTTAATTTGTCTTAACTGTATTCCTCCAGGTTCTTCCCTCTAGAAAAATCAGAATTCAGTCATCCCTCAGATATCTGGGGGATTGGTTTCAGATCTCCAGGACCCCCACCATACACACACAATACGCAAATCTGCACACACTCAAGTCACACAGTTGGCCTGACAAAACCTGGATATATGGAAAGCTGGCCCTCTGTGTATACAAGTTTCACATCCCATGAATATTGTGTTTCAGATCCTGGTTTGGTTGAAAAAAAATCCGCATATAAATGGACTTCTGCAGTTCCAACGTGTGTTGTTCACAGGCCAACTGTGTATTAATAATAGCAGAAATAGTGATATGCATATAGAAATATAGTAATTCTGAAAATAACTCTATACATTAGGCAGTATTATCTCCATGTAAACTATGACTACTCTTTCACATAACACACTTTTAAATATATGAAAATAAGTATTTGCTAACCATTCCCACTTTCTCCAACTATTTCTCATGAAATGATTTCTAAATACTTTATCTCCTTCTATGGCTTATTCTGAATGTACTAGTTTGGCGATACTCTTCTAGTGCTGTGGTTCTTAGAAAGAGCCATAGTACTCTAAATAGGGTTAGAACAGCACATAGCTAAATAGGAGTTTTTTTCAGTTGCTATCTTACATTACTAGTGGTATAGACAATGTACACGAGTTGTTTAGTGTATTTATGTGTCTGCTTTCGAAGCCCCAAGTCAATCATCCAGCCTGATTTAATTTTAATTTCCTTTTATAACCTCAGCCCAGGACTTAGACTACAGTTCACTCTAAATATTCAGTGATAGATTTAAACCCTGTACTTTCTTCTCCAATGTCTCTGAAGTAGTTTCCAATTTTTGCTGTATAAATTACCATGAACTTGGTGACTTAAAACAACACAAATGTATTGTCTTCCAGTTATGGAAGTCAGAAGTCTAAGGTAAGTTGGCAAGGCTGTATTTCTTCTGGAGACTACAAAAAAGGATCAAATCTTTGCCTTCTCCAGCTTCTAGAGGCTCCATAAATATCTTGGTTTATAACCCCACATCACTCTGACCCCTGCTTCCATCATCACATCTTCTTATTGGACTCTCTAACCTTCTTTCCTCCCTCTTATAAGGACCATTGTCATTACATTGTGCTTATCTAGATAGTCTCTGATCATCTCCACATCTCGACATCCTTAACTTAATCACATCTTCAATGTCACTTTTGCCATGTAAGGTAATTATCTTTGCAGTTTTGGGGGTTTAGGATGTAGATAACTTTCTAGAGCTATTATTTTGCCTACCACAATCTCCTATAACTTGTCTCCTTTCTCATTATGCTTCAGCCACCCTAACTGTATCATTCAGGGTTTTAAATTAAAAGTAACAGGGATGTATGCTGAATAATTAATGAGAAAGTGAGCTTATTAAAATAAATTTTTAAAAATTGTTGGAAGGATTAAAGAATCAGGCTCCAGGCTATACATACAGAAATAGCAGCCAAAATTATCTTCAGAACTGGTGTCATGAGAGAATCACTGCAGCTATTGAGCACTAAATATGTACCACATCATTTCTGAGCCAGGAACGTAACTTTGCAGCATCATTATGACTGCTAAAGAGAAAAGGCCAATGACCCCTCCCCGGGCCTCTATCTCTTGAATCAAAATTTCAAATGACTGTGTCTGATTGTTGAAGCCTGAGTCATATTTCCGTACCCTATGTCTAAGCGTGTTAGTAAGGGCTTTCCAAAGAAACAGAACTAATAAGAGATAGGTGACAGGGAGAGACAGAGAAAGAGAGAGAATGATGAAAGAGGATTTAATTGGGAAATTGGCTCACACAATTGTGGAGACCAAGAAGTCCCATGATAGCTGCAAGTCAGAGATGCTGGCTCCTCAGAACTAGGAAAGCCAATGGTATAACTCCCAGTCCAAGATCACAGGCCTGAGAACTCAGGGCAAGGCTGGTACAAGTCCTGGGGTCCAAGGGCTGGGGAGCCTGGAGTTGTTGTCCAAGGAAAAGAGAAAGGGTATATCACAGCTTCAGCAGATGGATCAAAACATTTATCCTTTCTCTGTGTTTGTTGTCTCAGGGCACTCAGAAGATTGAATGGTACCTGTCTACGTGGAGGGCAGACGTTTCTCACCTAGTTCACTCAACTCACAGGATAATCTCTTCTGACACACACCCCAAATATAATGCTTTACCAAATTTCTAGGTATTTTTTAATCCAGTCAAGTTGACATCTAAAATTAAACATAACAGCAAGAAAGGCCAAAAAGTTAAATAGTTAATATTTCATCTCTTGAAGAAAGAGGCATAAAGAGTTAAAAAGGCAAGACTTCACTCTATTAAATCTTGCAACTGCAAAAAAAAAAAAAAAAGACAAGACTTCTCAAAACAAAGGAAAGGCTTCAAGATTTCAGGTTGCCTGAACACATTGCAAATATCTGCATCCACCATAGCTCTCTTTCTAAATTATGTTGTTTGGTCCTGAATCAAGACCTTTGTACTTGTAATCACTTCCTCTCTGAACATTCTTTATGTTCTTCATATGGTTAACTCATTCTCATTATTCAGATTTCAGCTCAAATCTCCTCTAAGTGGTCCATCTGGCAACATTATCTAATGTTCTTCCCCAGTCACCCTCTATCTTTACCTTGTTTTATCTTCTTTATACCACTTACCACTATTTAAATTTAACATAAATTTTACTTGTGGACTTATTATTGTTATGCATCCCCACTAGACTATAAGTTCCCTGAGAGTAGTGACCATGTCAATTTTATACATCACTATACTCTCATGTTGGCATAGTACCTGGCACATAGTAAGTTCTCAAAACATACTTGCTGAATTAAAAAAAAATGTGGTATAGTAGAAGAGGTACATGAATTGAAACTAAACATACCAAAGTTTGAACCCTTGCTATACCAAATACAAACTATGTGACCTAAATTAAGTGATTTAACGTATTTGGACATTTAATTTCTCATCTGTAAATAATAATGATGATAATAATAATGACAGAAACATCATTTTGAAAAAAAATGTGTAAAGTCCTAGATCATTGCAGTAGAGAAGTTTGTAAAAGTTATCACTGATTCAGTAATTAATACTAAAAAGAGACTATGAGGATATATGTATATATACACATACATACATACACAGTTGAACCTAGAACAACAAACAACATGGGTTTGAATTGCATGGACCCATTTATACATGGATTTCTTCCACCTTAGCCACCCCTGAGACAGTAAGACCAACTCCTCTTCCTCCTCCTACTCAGCCTACTCAGTGTGAAGACAACAAGGTCGAAGATCTTTATTGTGATCCACTTCCACTTTCTATGAAGATCTTTATTGTGACCCACATTTACTGAATAGTAAATATATTTTCACCTTCTTATGATTGTCTTGATAACTTTTTCTTTTCTTTAGCTTACTTTATGGTAAGCATATAGTATATAATACATACAACATACAAAATACGTGTTAACTGTTTATGTTATCGATAAAGTTTCTGGTCAACGGTATACTATTAGTAGTAATTTTTCAGGGAGTCAAAATTTATATACAGATTTTTTTTCTTGTTATAATATATTTATTTATTTTAGATGTGCAGAATGTGCAGGTTTGTTGCATAGGTATACGTGTGCTGTGGTGGTTTGCTGCACCTACTGGACCCATCCTTTAAGTTGCCTCCCCTCAACCCCCACCCCACAACAGTCCCTGGTGTGTTGTTCCCCTCTCTGTGCCTATGTGTTCCCAATGTTCTCCTCCCATATATGAGTGACAACATGTGGTATTTGGTTTTCTGTTCCTATACACAGATTTTTGAATGTGCAGGAAGTCAGTGCCCCTAACCTCTGCATTGCTTAACAGTCAACTTTATAATATATACATATGTATAGGTATATATGTAAAATGCATATACTTATGAATGTTATATATAATTGTGCATAATCAGCAAAGGGAGTTTCTTCTGAATATCAACTGAGCATAATATACAATATTATGAATATAAATATATATATCATTTTCTTTCAATAACATTAGAGCTATGTGGTTTTCAAAAAATGCAGAAGTAATGAAACACACATATCTTAGAAATTAACTTTAATCATACACAAATAAGTCTGATATTAATTCAACTGGGTATATATTATACACGTATGTATATACAAATATTAAGAATGTATATATATGTACACATAAGTTTCTACAAATATTAAGAATAAGGGAGATGAGGAAGAGGACAAGGAGAAGAAAATAAAAAGGACTAGCAGCAGAAAATACTTGGCAATGGACAAGGGACACAGAATATGACAATTTCACATACTACTTCTGGTCATTATGAAGGAGATCATTACTATGAAAAGTAATTTGTCAGTGTCTACTCAAAGTCAAAAACTTAGTCCAGCAATTCTCTTTGTAGGAATTTATGCTAAGTATATAAGGAAAGATATATGCAAAACTTTATAGCAATGCTCCTCAAAGCACTGATTATAATATTGAAAATTAGTTAAATAAATGCTATATATTAATGCAATAGGGACGCATATGTTTCAAAAAAAATCAAGTGATATAAAAATATATCTTCATATGTTATTTTAGCAGCATTATTGAGATATAATTTACATACAATCCAATTTACTCAATGAGTACAATTCAATTATTTTTTGTATATTTACAGTTGTGCAGTATTTACCACAATCAGTTTTAGAATATTTTATCACTTATAAGAGAAACACCATACCCATTAGCAGTTATTCCTTATTCTTACCTTCCTCCAGTCGTTGGCAATTACTAATTTAGTTTCTGTCACTATGTATATATTCTGGAAATTATATATAAATAGATAATCTATAGACTTTTATAGTGAGGACTTTTGCGTCTGAGTTCTTTCATTTAGAATAATGTTTTTAAAGATCATCTGTGTTATAGCATTCCTTTCCCTTTATTCCTTTTTTATTTCCAAATAATATTCCATTGTATGGATATATCACTTTTTCTTTACCATTAATGTGTTGCTGGACATTTGGGTTGTTTCCACATTTTTGGATACCATGAATAATGCTTTTATGAACATTCTTGCACACGTTTTTGTATAAACATGTGTTTTTAATTTTGGAGGTATAATACCTGTGAGTAAAATTGTTGGGTCATATGATGATTCTATAATTCATTTATTGAGGAACCATCAAAATGTTTTCCTCAGCAGCCGCATCATATTACATCCACATGACCTATGTAAGAAAGTTTCCATTTCTCCATACCCTGGCCAACACTTATTATCTGTCTTTTTGATCATCACCATATTAGGTGAAGTGAAGTGTTATTGTGACCTTGATTTGCATTTCCTTAATGATCAGCATTGCATATTTTTTCACATGCTTGTTAGATACCTGCATGTCTGCTTTAGAGAAATATTTGTTCAGATTATTTGCCAATTTTCCAAGTAAGTTATTTTTCTTTTTATGACTGAGGTATAACAGTCATATATTCTGAATAACAATTCCTTACCAGATATATCATTTGCAAATATTTTCTACAATTCTGTGGGTTTCATTTTAACTTTTACAATAGTATTTTTTTAATTTTTAATTTTTGCAAATAGATAGTAGTTATATGTATTTATGGGCTACATGAGCTACTTTGATACAGGAATGCAATACAAGATAATTACACCAAGGCAAATAGGGTATCTATTACCTCAAGCATGTATCCTTTATATTTCAAACAATCTAATTATACTTTTAGTTATTATAAGATGAACAATTAAATTATTTTGTACTATAGTCACCATGCTGTGCTAGCAAATACTAGGTCTTATTTATTTTTTCTATTTTTTGTGGATGGGGTTCTCTAAAGCAAACTTTATTTTAATTTGGATGAAGTCCAATTCATTATTTTATTTTGCTTTTGTACTTGGGGTGGGATATCTAAGAAATCTTTGCCTAGCTCAAGGACACAAAGATTCACACCTATGTTTTCTTATGATAGTTTTATAGTCTTAGCTTTTACATGTAGTTCATCAATCCATTTTGTGTTTATTTTTGCCTATGGTGTACATAAGTGTCCAAATCTATTTTTTTTCTGCATATGACTATCTAGCTATTACAGCATTTATTTGCTGAAGAAAACAATTATTTCTTCATTATTTTATTTTGGCATGCTTGTTGAAATTCTGTTTACTCTAAAACATGAGAATTTATTTCTGGACTCTAAATTCTATTCCATTGGTCTATATGTCTATTGTTATTCCAGTACCACACTGTTTGGATGACTGTAGTTTTCTGCTAAATTTGGGAAATACAAAGTGTGAGACTTCCAAATATGTTTTTCTTTTTCAAGATTATTTTGGATATTCTGAGTCTCTTGAATTTCCATATTAATTTTATCATTGGTTTTCCAATCTCTGCAAAAAGAAAAGGAGTTGGAATTTTGATAATTATTACATTGAATCTGTGAATCAATTTCAGAAATATTGCCATTGTATTAGTCCATTTTCATATTGCTATGAAGAAATACTCAGGACTGGGTAATTTATAAAGAAAAAGAGGTTTATTGGACTCACAGCTCCACTTTGCTGGGGAGGCCTCATAATCGTGGCGGAAGGCGGAGGAGCAAAGGCATGTCTTACATGGCAGCAGGATAGAGAGTGTGTGCAGGGGAATTGCCGTTTATGAGACAATCGGATCTCATGAGGCTTATTCACTGTCACAAAGATGGCATGGGAAAAACCCACCCCCATGATTTGATTACCTTCTACTGGGTCCCTCCTATGACATAATTCCTCCTAGGAATTATGGGAGCTACGATTCAAGATGAGATTTGGTTGGGAACACAGTCAAATCATATCAGTCATTTTGTCAATAGTGTTTCCACCCATGAAAATGGATATATTTCCATTTATTTAAGTCTCATTAAATTTATTTCAATAATATTTTACAGTTTTCAGTGTACAAATGTTGCAATTTTTGGTTAAATTTATTTCCAAACATTTGATTCTTTTTGATGCCTTCTTAAATGTAATTATTTCTTAATTTCCTTTTGGATTGGCTTGTGTATTGAAGTAAAACTCACTTTTTAAATTTGATCTTGTATCTTTCAACCTTGTTGAGCTGACATATTAGCTTGAATAGTTTGTGTTTGTATATTTCTTACAGTTTTCTATATAGAAGATCATGTTATCTGTAAATAAAGATTTACTTCTTTCTTTCCAATCTGGATATATTTTACCTGATTTCATTTTATTGCCTAATTTTTCTGGCTAAAGCATTTAGCAAGATGTTGACTCAAAGAGGTGTGAATGAATATCTTTGTCCTCTTCCTAAAGTTAGGTGGAAAGCTTTTAGTTTTTTACCATTAAGTATGATATTAGCTCTGTGTTTCATGACAAAAACACTCAGCAAACTAGGAATATCAGAGAACTTTCTTAGCCTTATATCTTTTCAGTATCTATTATATTGATAATCTTTTTTATCAGTTATTGATATGAATTATATTAATGATTTTTAAAATATTAAATGATTACTACAATCTTTGGATTAACACTTCATGGTCAATATATATTATTTTCAATGTAATGCTGAATTCAACTACCAGTATATTATATTGAATTTATGTATCTCTATTTTATAAATAAAATTCAGCTGTTGTTTTCATTTTTCTATGTTTCATACAAACTGTATCAAGATTATACTATCTCCATAGGATGTACTGAAACAATTTGCTTTTTTCTTTATGTTCTAAAACAGATTAATAGCATAAAAAGTATATATTATTAGAAGAAATAAAATTACTCAGAGATAACTTTTTATTAGACCAGGGTTCTTTAGGAGGAAATATACTTTTACACTTGAAATTTTTATTTCTTTTTTCTTTTATCATTCCAGATTTTCTATTTTCTTCTGACATCATTTTGGAAATTTATATTTTCTTAGTAAATTATCAGTTTCATGAATATTTTCTAAGTTTGTCACTTACAATTTTTATTCTTCAGACATCTAATTTTTTCTTCACTTTTGGTTTGTTTTATTTTCTATTAGATTTATCTGTGCTGGATTTATTCATCTCTATTTTATGGTCTTCAATTCATTTGTCAATTTTTATAATTTATATCTTTACTGAAATAAAAGAAATTTGGATTTTATGTAAGATTATAAATTTGTAGAGGGATAATAATCTAATTTGTCTTTACTAATCAGGTCAATATGAAATGTACTTGATTGTTCAGTATTTGAAGTCATAACCAAAGCACAAAGTGTCTGATTATAATGAACTCTAATTTCAGACAAAGTATCCAATAGCAAATTACAAGGATTTGTTATTTCTCAGCATCAAATTCTGAAGACTAAAATAAGATTCATTATCAACATTGTTGTTTTTCTATATTGAAAGTAACTAGCTATTTTTCTTTGAACATCAATATTTTTAAAAGCTCTTTTTGTATTTTGCCTGAAGATGCATATAATTAAACTTACTAATTTTATTACATGTGGATATTTATGTCTAATCAGAAAAGGGAGTTTCTTTTAAATATCTATTGGGCATAATATAGCAGATAGATAGACAGATAGATAGATAGATAGATAGATAGATAGATAGATAGATAGATAGAAATATATATCTAGATTCATTTGTCTATTTATCTGTATATATCCATTTTCATTTCATAATGTTAGTTTCACTTGTTTTTCAAAAAGTAGAGAGGGAATAAAACAAGCATACCCCTTAGCAATTAACTTTAATCATATACAAATAAAACTGACATGATGTCAACTGGGTAGGCACTTGAGTAGATAAATCTTGCCTTCTCAACTAAATTATTACTCTAATAATAGCTGTTGCTGCAGAACTTGCCAGTGTGTGCTTGAATTTTTAGATTTCCTGTAGTCTCAGCAAAAAGCAGATTACTAAACCTTGAAAAAAAATTTCATGTGTGATTTGAAGGGGATTTAATTTTGTTATTTTAACCAGTGCTGGCAGCACAGCAAAGAGGTTAACATTCAAATATGAGAATTACTAAAGACCATCTGGGTTTTATTTTCCTAATATATGGTTATTGTAATTTATTTCTTGTGGAGTGCAGACCCATATTAGTTATTCCAAAGAGTTGAGCCTTACTTTGTTTTAAAAATCATGAGGGAGGTTGATTTCTGGGGCTGATCATGGGGTTGAATTTTATACGAAATATTAAAAATGATAGAATTATGTTTAAGTGTAATAAATTTATCACTTGTGACAAAAATCTGAAACAACACATCATTTATAAATGGACATACAAGACAAATTACTGAGATAACAAATTATTTTGAAACTTTTTTGTCAAAACCAATGTTTCCTAAACTGTTGTTAAAAAAAACCGAAAAAACAAACAAAAAACCTATATCAGAATGCCTTAAGAGCTTGCTAAAATTGCAGAATCCTGGGACTTATCTCATACTTGGGCAATGATAATAGTTTGGATGTTTGTCCCTGCCCAAATCTTCTAATACATTGTAATCCCCAGGAATAAATGGAGCAAGATGGTGGAATAGACTGCTCCACCAATTATCCCCCCAAAAAGGACACCAATTTAACAACTATCTACATGGAAGGAAAAACCACCTCCATAAGAACCAAAAATAGGTGAGAACTCACAGTCTCAGTTTTAACTTTCTATTGCTGAAAGAGGCATAGAAGAGATAGGAAAAACAGTCTTAAATCACTGATGCTACCCCCTTCTCCATGCCCTACTGTGGCACTGTGGTGCTGACAGTGTTTCTGTGCGCAAGAGAGAAGAGACCATGTCAAGTGTATGTCATTTAACTCAGTGTTGCACCATTATAACAGGAAGCATAACTGGAACAAACTCAGCTGATGCCTGTCCATGAAGGGAGCATTTAAATCAGTCCTAGCAAGAGGAAAATGTCTGATCCCAGTGGTGGGAACTGCAGTTCATGCTAACCTTGCCACGGAGGGCTAAAGTGCTCTGGGGCCTCAATTAAGCTGGAAAGGCAGTCTAGACCACAAAGATTGCAATTCCTAGGCATGTCCTAGTGCTGAAATGGGCCCAGAGACTTGACGGGCCATGCAAACTACTGGGATGTCAGCCTGGGTAGCTAAGAGAGTTCTGGAATTACCCCTTCGCTAATTCCAGGTTGCACAGCTCCAAGCTCCAAAAAGTACATCTTTCTTCTGCTTAAAGAGAGGAGAGGAAAGAGTGAGAAGAACATTCCCACTTTCTATTGCATCTTGCATACCAGCTCAGCTACTGCAGAATAGGGTACTGGTAAGAATCTTGAGGTCTGCTTTCTAGGCCCTAAATCTGGAATGACATTTCTACATATCTTAGACCAGGAGGGAACATGCTGTCTTTAAGGGGAGAATGCAGTCTTGGAAGAATTTATCACCTGCTATCTGAAGAGCCCTTGACACCTGAAAAGCCAACAATGATATTTAAGTACCATATCAAGGGCCTTGGTTGAGCCTCTGAGGTTTACTGGCTTTGGGTGAGAATCAGCACATTTCCAGCTGTGGTGGCTATGAGGCAAGACGCCTTCTGCTTGAGAGAAGTGAAGAGAAAGTAAAGAGAAATTTGTCTTCGCCTTAGAGACCACCTTGGGTGCAAGAATGTAGAGGAGCAGAAGGGCTCTTGGGGTCCTCAATTCCAGGGCTTGGCCCTTAGATAGCATTTCTGGACCTTTCCTGGGTCAAAAGGGACCTGCCTTCCTTGAAAAGTCAGTCTCAGGCCAGGCAGCAATCACCGTAACTAACAGAAGTGCCTCTGGGCCTTGAGAGAATATCAGCAGTAGTCTGACAATACTCCCTGTGAGCCTGTGATGGCAGTGGCCACAGGATGATGCTTCTCTGCTTTTGGAAAGGAGAAAGACAGTGCAAAAGAATACATCTTGTGGTTTCAGTGCAAGGTGAGCTGTAGTACATTAGAACAACAGGTAGACTTCTAAGGATTTTGACTCAGGTAACTGGCTCTGGCATGTCTGGTCATACCCAGGGTCTGGGGCCACTCACTGCCTTTAATGGAAGGATACAGACTTGGCTGGCTTTGTCACCTACTGATTGTATAGACCCAGGGCCTTGAGCAAACATAGGCAGTAGGCAGGGAGTAGTTACAGCAGGCCTTGGACAAGACCCGTTGCTGGGCTGGATTCAGAGCTGATCCAGTACAGTCCTAGTGGTGGTGGCCACAAGAGTGCTTGTGTCACTCTGTCTCAATCTCCAGGTGGCTCAGAACAGAGGGAGAAATATTCCATTTGTTTTGGAGAAAGTAAGGAAAGAGAACAAGAGTCTCTACCTGGTTATCCAGAAAATTCTTCCAGACCGCATCTAAGACAAGGCAGTACTTCTCTATGAATCTGCAAGAACCACAGTGCAACTCGGCTTGGGGTGCCCCCTAAAGCAGATACAGCTTAGAGCACAACACCAAAGTACTTTGAATATCTGGAATGCCTTTTAAGGAAGAACAAGTACAAAGATGCCCAGACTGTGAAAAATACAATGGACACCTATCTATTTAATGTCCAGACACAGAAGACTCTCTACAAGTATCAAGACTACCTGGGAAAAACATCACCAAACCACAGGAACTAAATAAAGCAGCAGGTAAAAATCCTAGTGAAAAAGAGATATATCACCCTTTAGACAGAGAATTCAAAATATCTGTGTTAGGGAAACTCAAAACATTCAAAATAACGTAGAGAAGGAATTCAGAATTCTATCAGATAAATTTAACAAAGAAATTGAAATAATTAAAAAGAAACCACCGGGTGCGGTGGCTCAAGCCTGTAATCCCAGCACTTTGGGATGCCGAGGTGGGTGGATCACAAGGTCAGGAGATCGAGACCAACCTGGCCAACATGGTGAAACCCCATCTCTACTAAAAATACAAAAATTAGCTGAGCATGGAGGCGTGCGCCTGTAATCCCAGCTACTCGGGAGGCTGAGGCAGGAGAATTGCTTGAACCCGCGAGGCAGAGGTTGCAGTGAGCTGAGATCGCGCCATTGCACTCCAGCCTGGGTGACAGGGCGAGACTCTATCTCAAAAAAAAAAAAGAAACAAATTCTGGAGCTGCAAAGTGCAATTGGCAGACTGAAGCATGCATCAGAGTGTTTTAACAGCAGAATGGATCAAGCAGAAGAAAGAATTAGTGTGCTTACAGACAGGCTATTAGAAAATGCACAGTCAGAGGAGACAAAAGGAAAAAAATAAAACACAAGGAAGCACATCTTCAGTATCTAGAAAATATCTCCCAAAGGGAAGATTTAGGAGTTATTGGCCTTAAAGATGAGGTAGAGAAAGAGATAAAAATAGTAAGAATATTTAAAAAGATGATAATAGAGTACTCCTCAAACCTAGAAAAAGATCAATATCCAAGTACAAGAAGGTTATAGAACACCAAGCAGATTAAACACAAAGAAGACAAACTCAAGACCTTTGCTGTTCAAACACCTAAAAGTCAAGAAAAAAGAAAAAATCCTAAAAGCAGCAACAGAAAAGAAACAAATAACATACAATGGGCCTCCAATACAGCTGCCAGCTGACTTTTCAGTAGAAATCTTACAGGACAGGAGAGAGTGGCATGACATATTTAACGTGCTGAAGAAAAATTTTTTTTAACCCTGGAATAGTGTATCTGGTGAAAAATCATTCAAACATAAAGGAGAAATAATGACACAAATAAAGTACAATGAGATATAAATAGAAACAACAAAAAGTTAAAAAGCAGGAGGACAAAGTTAAGGAATGGAGTTTGTATTAACTTTTTTGGACTTGTTTGTTCATTTATTTATTTATGCTAACAGCATTTTTATCACCTTAAAATAATGGGTTATAAAATAATATTTTCTAGTCTCACGGTAAACTAAAACCAGAAAACATACTATGGTTACACAACAAATAAAAAGGGGGGGAAAAAGCATATCACCAGAGAAAATCACCTTTATTAAAATAAGACAGAGAGGAAAGAAAGAAGAAAGAAGTGACCACAAAACAACCAGAAAACAAACAACAAAATGGCAAAAGTAAGTTGTTAATCAACAATAACATTGAATGTAAATGAACTAAACTTTCCAAACAAAAGACATAGAGTGGCTGAATAATTTAAAAAAAGCAAGACCAAATGATCTGTTGCCTACAAGAAGCACACTTTACCTATAAAGACACACATAGACTGAAAATTAGCGGATGAAAAAAGATATTCCATGGCAATGGAAATCAAAAAAGAGCAGGAGTAACTATACTTATATCAGACAAAATAGATTTCAAGACAAAAAAAGAGAGAGAGAGAAAAAGATAGTCACTCTATAATGATAAAGAGGTCAATTCAGCTAGAGGATATAACAATTTTAAATATATATACACCTAACACTGGAGCACCCATATATATAAAGCAATTATTATTAGAGCTAAAGAGAGAGACAGACTCCAATACAAGAATAACTGAAGACTTCAACACTCCACTTTCAGCATTGGAAAAATATTCCAGACAGAAAATCAACAAAGAAACATTAAACTTAATATGCACTACAGACCAAAGGGTCTAAAGGTATTTATAGAACATTTTGTCCAATGGCTAAAGAAAATATATTCTTTTCCTTAGCACATAGATTATTCTCAAATATAGATGATATGTTAGTTGACAAAGGTCTTAAAACATTTTAAAAATTTAAAGTAATAAAAAGAATGTTTACTGATCACAATGGAATAAAACCAGAAATCAATAACAAGAGAAATTTTGGAAAGCATACAACCACATGGAAATTTAACAATATGCTCCTGAATAACCAGTGGTTCCATAAACAAATTAACAGGGAAATTGAAAAATTTATGTAAACAAAGGATAAAGAAAATACAACATAATAAAGACTATGGGATATAGCAAAAGCAGTAGAAAGTGGGAAGTTTATAGCTCTAAGTGCCTACATTGAATAATAATAAAAACTTCAAATAAGTAACCTGACAGTGCATTTTAAAGAACTGGAAAAAGTAAGAGCAAACAACATGCAAAATTTGTAGAAGAAAAGAAATAATAAATATAATAGCAGAAATAAATGAAATTGGAATAAAGAAAATGATGAAAAAAATCAGTAAAATGAAAAAGAGAGAAGATCCAAATAAACAAAATCAGAGGTGAAAAAGGAGACATTAAAATTGATACCACAGACATTCATATGATCATTAGTGGCTACTATGAGCAACCATATGCCAATAAATGGAAAAATTAAGAAGAAATTAGCTAATGATTAGATGCACACAACCTACTACTATTGAAGAATGAAGAAATCCAAAACTCGAAAAGACAAATAAAAGATAATGAAATCAAAATCTTTATTAAAAAAAATCTCCAGAAAATAAAAACCTGGGACCTGAAGCCTTCACTGCTATATTCTACCAAATATAAGAATAACTAGTACCAATTCTACTCACATTATTGAGAAAAATAGAGGAGAGTCTACTTCAAAACTCATTCTATGAGGCCAGACTATCCTAATATCAAAAGTAGAGAAAAATACATAAAAAAGCACTAAGAATGCTAAAGGCCAATATTTTTGATGAATATTGTTGCAAAAATCCTCAGTTAAATACCAGTCAACTGAATTCAACAATACATTTAAAAGATCATTCATCATGACACAGTGGGATTCACCCTAGGGATGCAAGGATGGTTCAACATATGAAAATCAGTCAATGTGATACATCATATCAACAGAATGAAGGACAAAGTCCATATGATAATTGATGCTGCCAAAGCGTTTGATAAAATTCAACATGCTTTCAAGATAAAAACTCCAAAAACTGGGTATTGAAGGAGCATACCTCAACCTAATAAAAGCTACACACATCAGATCCACTGTTAGTATCATACTGAATGCAAAACAACTGAAGGCCTTTCCTCTAAGATCTGGAACAAGATAAGGATGCCCACTGTGACTGCTGTTACTTGATGTAGTACTGGAAGTCCCAGATAAAGCTTCGTAATTGGAATGGAAGAAGTCAAAATATCCTTGTTTGCAGATGATATCACCTTATATTTGGACACACCTAGAGAATCCACAAAAAATCTATTAGAAATAATAAACAAGTTCAGTAAAGCTGAAAGACACAAAATCAACATATAAAAATCAGTGGCATTTCTATATGCCCAAAGCACAAAATCTGAAAAAGAAATTTTAAAAGTAATCTTACAATAGCCACAAATAAACATAAATACCTAGGAATTAACCTAACCAAAGAAGTAAAAGATCTCTATAATGAATCTCTAAAACACTGATGAAAATAATTGAAAAGGACAGCAAGAAATGGAAAGATATTCCACGTTCATTGATTGTGAGAATCAATATTGTTAAAGTTTCCATACTACCCAAAGCAATCTACAGATTAAATGCAATCCCTATCAAAAATACCAATGACATTCTTCATAAAAGTAGAAGAAACAATCCTAAAATTTATATGGAACCACAAAAGACCCAGAATACCTAAGGCTATTCCGAGAAATAACAAACAAACCTGGAGAAATCACATTACCTGACTTCAAATTATACTACAGAGCTATAGTATCCAAACCTTATGGTGCTGGCATAAAAACCGACACATAGACCAATGGAACCAAATGGAGAAACCAGAAACACATCCACAAACCTATGGTGAAATCATTTTTGACAAAGGTGCCAAGAATATATACTGGGAACAACACAGTCTCTTCAATAAATGGTGCTGGGAAAACTGGATATCCATATGCAGAAGAATGAAACTAGACCCTATCTCTCGTCATATACAGAAATCAAAAAAATATGGATTGAAGACTTAAATATAAGACATGAAACTAATACAATAAAACACTGGGGAAAATCCCCAGGATTTTCGTCTGGTCAAAAATTTCTTGAGCAATACCCTACAAGTACAGACGACCAAAGCAAAAATGAACAAATGGACTCACATCAAGTTAAAAATCTCCTGCACAATGGGGAAACAATCAACAAATTGAAGAGAGAATTCACATAATGGGGAATATATTTGCAAATTAGCCAATTTCTGAGGGATTAATAACCAGAATATTTAAAGAGCTCAAACAACGCTATAGGAACAAACCTAATAATGAAAAAATGGACAAAAGATTTGAATGAACATTTCTCAAAAGAAGACATAGAAATAGTAAACAGGCATATGAAAATGTGCTCAACATCACTGATCATCAGAGAAATGCAAATCAAAACTACAATGACGCATCATTTCATCTCAGTTAAAATGGCTTCTATACCAAAGACAGGCAATAACAAATGCTGGCGAGGATGTGAAGAAAGGGGAACCTCTGTACACTGTTGGTGGGAAAGTAAATTAGTAAAACCACTATGGAAAATTATTCTTTGGTTCCTCAGGAAACCAAAAAATATAGCTACCATATGATCTAGCAATCCCACTGCTGAGTATATAGTCACAATAAAGAAAATTAGTATACCAAAAAGATAACTGCACTCCCATGTTTTTTGCAGCGCTGTTTACAATAGCCAGAATACGTAAGTAAACTAAGTGTCCATCAACAGATGAACGGATGAGAAAAATCTGGTAGTCCTTGCCTAGTCCTTCCTTCAGCATTAACCCCTAATGTGTTGTCAATTCCTGATGATATTATTCAAGGAACCAAATTATATTGAGCCAGCCACATTGTTAGGAATTAGGGATAACATAAAATTAAGTCATAAATCTTGTTCATAAGAAGTGTTGCCTTCTCATAGAGGTATTCATGAGAACAGACAACTTTAATAAAATAATGCTTTTTATATGATAGAATGTGCCCTGCAGCCTACGGAAGGGTCAAGTAGTGTTGCCTAACCCATTCTAGGGAATAAATGCAAGGTAGTTAGCCAGAGGAGATTATCACACTTTATCCTAAAGAAAGAGAATGAATAAACTACGCTAAAACTTAGGGCAATGGCATTCAAAGAGGAAGAAATATTACAAGCAAAAGAATATTGGCAAAATGGGGTTGTGATTGGGGATATATAAGGTTAACCTTTGTTCAGATATTCAGCGAGATATTGGTAATCAAGAAGTATTTCTTGAAGCATAGTTAAGGACAAGGTCATAGAAATTGTTTATACAGAGTAAAATATTTGGCCTTTATCCTGAGGGACATAAATATTCACTGAAAGATTTTAAGCAAAGGAGAAAGACAATGAGTTTTACAAGTTAGAAATATTCTAGGTACCTTGTGGAGAATGAATTTGATGGGAGCAAGCTCAGAACTAGCAAGTCCAGTTAGGAGATGTTACAATAATTCCAATAAAATATAGACCAATGGAATAGTGTAGAGACATCTGGAATAAAACCATGCATCTGTGGTCTACTGATCTTTGACAATGATGCCAAGAACACACAATAGGGAAACAAGAAGGAAAAGACAGTCTCTTCAATAAACGGTGTTGGGAAAACTGAATATCCAAATGCAGAAGAATGAAATTGGACCCTTATCATTTCACTGGACCCACAATATATGAAAATCAACTCAAAATGGATTAAAGACTTCAATGAAAAACATCAAACTATAAAACTACTAGAAAAAAAACATAGGAATAAAACTTCTTCACATTGGTCTAGGTAATAGTTTTTTAGATATGACACCAAATGCACAGGCAACAAAAGCAAAAATAAACAAATAGGATTGCATCAAACTAAAAAGCTTCTGTACATTCAAGTAAACAATCAACAGAGTAAAAAGGCACCTACAGAGTAGGAGAGAATATTTGCAATCCATACAGTTAATTAGGGGTTAATATCAAAAATATATTTTTAAAAACATGCAACTCAAAATGGCAAAAAACACACACAACTAACCTGATTTTAAAATGGGAAAAGTACTTGCATAGACATTTTTAAATAAGATACACAAACAGTCCACAGGTATATGAAAAGGTGCTCAACTTCCCTAATTATCAGTGAAGCATGAAGTCAAAATCACAATAAAATATCTCTTTAAGTCTGGTAGGATGACCATTATTAAAAAAAGAAAAATAAAAAGAACACATTTGGGTGAGGATGTGGAAAAAACAGAGCCCTTGTACACTCCTGGTGCAAATGTAAATTGGCACTGACATTACAGAAAACAATATCGTGGAGTCTCAGAAAAATAAAAATAAAACTGCCACATTATTCAGCAATCTTTTTAGGTATATATGCCAAAGAAATAAAGTTAGTATTTTGAAGACATATTTGAACTCTCATGTTCATTGTAAAATTATTTACAATAGCCAAGATATGAAAACAACTTGAGTCCCTTAAAAATGGATAAAGAAAATCTGGTGTATATACACAGAAGAATATTATTCAGTCTTAAAAATTAGAAAATCCTGCCATTTGTGATGACATGAATGAACCTGGAGGGCATTACGCTAAATGGAATAAGCCAGATGCAGAAAGACGTATACTTATACATGTACCTGATCTCACTTATATGTGGAATCTAAAAATGTCAAATTCATAGAAATAGATTGTATAATGGTGGTTATCAGTGGTTAGGGTAGGGGCAAATGAAAATATATTGTTCAAGGAAAATAAAGTTTCAGTTACGCAAGATTAATAAGCATTGAAACCTAATGTACAACATGTGTCTATAATTAACTATATTTTATTTTATACTTGAAATTTGCTAAGAGGGTAGGTATTTAATGTTCTCACTACACAACAATAAATGGTAAGTATGTGAGATGATGAACATGTTAATTAGCTTGATTGTGGTGGATATTTCACAGTGCATACATATAACAAATCATCAAGTTTTACAACTTATATATAATTTTTAACTATCAATTATACTTACAAACAGTTGGGGAAAAATAATCCAAATGAGAGAGAAATCTGAGGAATAGTTTAAAAAGATGTAGAAGTTGTGCAAACTTAAGAAACACCGAAGAGGTTAAATTATCAGGTAAAAATTACAGTTTGAATATAGAATATGAGTGTAACTCCTAGGTTTCTAGAATGAGTAACCAAGGAGAATGATATATCACAATATGAGATAAGGTATATAGAGTAAGGAGCTTGTTTGTTGAGTATAGCATATGAGTTCCATAAATAACATATTTAAGTATGAGTGCTTATCGGAAATTTTGAATAGAAATGCTAGATAGAAAGTTGGCTATATAAGTATGGTACCCAGAAGAAATATCTACATGAGAAATACAGGTTTTCAAGTCATCTATATGTAGGTGGCTATCAAATCTATGAGGGTAAATGAGATAATACAGGGAAGAGTATATAAAGTAAAATGATCTGAACAGAAGACAGAACCCTGGAAAACACCAATATTTAAGAGATTGGACTAAGAAGTGGAGCCCAGGAAGAAGGCAGGTAAAAAAGGACAGTGAGCTACAGGAAAGCCAGGAAAATAGTAATAAAGTAGTTAATAACATGAAATTTCTTTTAAGAGAAGTATTACAGATAATAAATCTATATGCATATTACCATACTAAAAGCCCCAAAAAAGAATGAATATGGAGAATTGTATTTAAATTTGTTTGACACTGACTTGGAAAATGCAGATGTACAAAATTAAGTATTAATTCATGCTTTATTTATATTAGAAACATGATATTTGTTATTGTCCCATCAACTCTTTCTCAGAGGAACAATATTAAGCAATACAGTGGCTCTCTTGCATAATTTTGTCTCCAAGGAGACATTTCACATTGTATCTAGACATTTTTCTATGTCACAGCTGAGATAAGGCTGCTACTGACACATATGTAGAACAGAATAATGGTTCCAAAATAAACTACATATGTATAGTCAAATGAATTTCTACAAGAGTGCCAAGACCACTGAATGGGGAAAAGAATAGTCTTTTACAAGCTGGTGCTGGAAAAACTATATATCCACATGCGAAAATGAATTTAAATCCAACTTTGCACCATATACAAAAATTAACTCATAATGGATGAAAGACCTACATGAAAAAGCTAAAAGTATAAAACTATTAGAAGAAAACATAAGTGTAAATACGTATGACCTTGGATTAGGCAAGTTTTTAAAGATATGATGCCACAAACAAAGACTATAAAACAAAAACAGATAAATTTGACTTCCTCAAAATTAAAAAATTTGTGTATCAAAGGATATTATTTAAAAAGTAAAGATACATCCTACAGATAACATTCTGGTATCCAATATACAGAACTTGTATCCAATATACAGAACAATATACAGAACTTATACAAGGCACTGTTAAAAATATAAAAAATTTAAATGGTCACAGAATTCAAATGGACATTTTCCTCAAAATGATACATAAATGGCCTGTAAGCACATAAAAGTTGCTCAACATCATTAGTCATAAGGAAATAAAAATAAGAACCACAAGGAGATACTACTTTTTACTCACTAGAATGACTATGGTAATTATAAGTGTGTGTACATAGTGTTGATTTTAATACACTCATATATATAGTTACATACTCAAATATCTAGCTGTCTGCCTATGCTCTTGATTATGTTGGCAGTTACATAGATATATAAATTTAAAAAAAGAAATAAAAGTTCTAAGTACTTCTCCCGCCTTTTACTGGATAATCTTTTGTCCTCTTTGGGTTGAACACACACTCTGCTCAGTAGATCTGTTTAAAAAGATCTTGTGAAAACAGTAAGAAAGAAGCATCTTAGTGTCTCTCATGCATACAATCTTCTTGGACCCTAACACGCTGTTTTCCTACCGCATATCTTACTTGAACTGCTAGCTTAGCTTTGAGTGGCTCTCCAGTGCCAGGTTTATCACTCAAAAACTTAAGATGTCATTCACTTGATAAACTGATGCTACCACTTCACAATAGCTCAAGGCGGGGTGAATGTGGGATGGAACTTTTTCTTTCCCCTTGTGAACTTTTGCTCTCCATGAAATTAACACAACAGACTAAGGGGTGTTGTGGGAATTTATTTACTTAATAGTTAGGACACCTCAAATGGAATTATAATGTAAGAGTGGCAAGGATTAAAGTTATAACAAATGTAGACTCTAACTTGATTTAGGCCAAACATAAGAAGGAGATTCCGAAGGACAATACCCAAACTTCTAACGTGGCTTTTCCACCCTTAGATCTATCTGCATCTATTCATACATTACTTTTTAAAAGTCTAGCTGCTGAAAACCTTTGTACCTTTTTTCTTCATAACACTCCATTCCTTTTCACAGCATCAGCTCAAAATCAAGAATCTCATCATCTAATCAGATCCAAGTGAGGATGAGGCATCTCATAGCCCATTGAATACATCTCCTTTAAGTGCTTATCCTCTAAGCCTATCAAGCTCTGAAGTAGATAAATTATCTAACCCCCTCATAATCAACCTACAGTAGTGAGAAAGGCATCGTATAACCATTACCAATGCTCCGTTCAAAATGGGGAGGTGAGGAAGTAAGAGGCACACAGCTGTTTCTGGACTGCAGAACTTTTAAAATATAGCTGTGGACAGAATTGTATGTCTGGAAATTAACTCCGTAACTCATATCTAAACCCTCTGGACTCTGACTCTGTGAGAGTCATGTTTCTTTTTCATAAAAAGTTAGCACATGTTTGCAGTTTAGTTATTTTATTTTCTCAGACTGCTTCCTTCAAGTAGAATTTGTGATGTGATAAGTATTTCTTCCATTTTTTTACAGTCTTTGTCTCTTTCACGCCAGGTTAGAGGTGTTTATGTCTATGTAATTATCTTAATAACTTTGTGAGTCTCCTGCGAATGCTATTGGGGTACACTCCATTAGACAAAAAGCAACACCTACAAAATCTCTTATATGAAAGTCCTTTTCTACTTTGGGTTATTCTAGAATTCCAGAAATCATAGTCTTTAAGTATTTAAAGGATATTTTATCTGACTGATTAATTATACATATTTAGAATATGTTTCCTTGCTAGTGCCCTGAATTTGATCTTTGCTTGGAAACCATTTCTTATTTTTCACAGCTTGTTAAGATTGAGGATATTCCAAACTACTAAGTCCCAGATTCTTCATGTTTAATAGTATGTCCTTGAGTTTATCTTTCTCCTCTAAGATTTTATTCTTAGCAGCAAGAAGAAACAAAGCTCTAGTCTGGAAACCTTAGCTAGATCATCCAGCTTATTCGCTATATTTTCTACTTTACAAATAGAAACAAGGACACAGTTTTGCTAAACTATTTCCCCTATGAACAACAATCACCTTTCCTCCAGTTTCCAACAAGATTTTCCATGCTTTTATTTAAATCCTCACTAGTAGCTTCCTCGCTTTCTAAAATTCTACCTACAGTCTGATTGAAGCAATTTAGGCTTTCACTAATGCTTTTCTTAAAATTCTTCCAGTTCCAGATAGTTTATTTCTCCAAAACCACTCATATATTTCAATTGTGTGTTACAGAAGCACCCTGTTCCAAGTTACCAAAATCTGTATTAGTTATCTGTTGCTGTGTAACAAATTATCTCAAAATTAGCAGCTGAAGACAATAAACATTTCTCACACCACACAATTTCTGGGGATCAATAATGTAGAATAAGCTTAGCTAGGAGATTCTGGCTCATGATCTTTCATGATATGGCAGTCAAGTAGTCTACCAGGTCTATATAGGCCATCTGAAGGCTTAGCTGTGGCTGGAGAATCCACTTCTAAGCCTATGACATGGATATTTAAAAAAACATTTGGTTCCTCAAGACAGATCTTTTCATGCAATTGTTCACTACGTGGTATCTGAGTTCCTTCAGAAAGAGATGTGAGAGAGACAGACACACACAAAAACACACACACAAATACACACACACACACGGTGGGTGGGGAGAGAAAGAGAGAGAGAGAATTGGAAAGTGCAACCACGATGGAAGCAACAGTGTCTATAACACAGTCTCAGAAGTTACATACCATCACACAGACCAACCCTGGGACAGTACCTAAGAGTACAGAAGGGCATGAATACCGAGAGGCAGGGGTCACTGAGAGCCTATTTGTTATCTAGCTGCTATAAGCACTAACCACAATTTTTATATTTTCTGTTCAGCTTTTCATTATTAGAAGAGGGATTCCAATTCCTCTTACATTATTATTATTATTTATTCAAGCCATTTCACAAGTGCTTGCTATATTTTCAACCTTATTTCCCATTCTACCTTTCATGCAATGAAATTGAGAATTAGTGTAATATATTGAAATGAGGGTAGACTGCAGCTAAACAGGCCTGTGTTGAAAATCTGACTCCATAATAAATAAGCTTGGTGATCATTAGCGTGTTATTTCAACTTTGATATTGAGTTTCAATATTTTAGTCTTTAATATGGGAATAATAATACCTCTTCCTCACCAAGCTGTGTAAGGATTAAATAAATGTTAATGTATATAAAAGACCGGGCTGAGTGCCACGTACATAAGAGCTCCGTAAATCTGAGCTCTCATTTTTTCTATATATACTCCATGCTTTGTGAACTCCTTGCTTTCCCCACAGTTCATTCTGCCAGAAATAAACCTAGTATTCAAGGTCAAGTTCAAATTTTCTTCTCTGCTTCCTCAAAACCCTGCTGGAGGTTACTGTTCCTTCTGAACTCTCACAGCGCATCATCTATAAAGTTATTATGGCATATACACAATTTTCTACTGCACATTAATGGCTACTTGTGTGCATATACAATATTCTCAAACAGCTTGTAAATGCTCTAAAATTAGATTCTTTTTCCAATTAATCTTTTATCTTTCACAGTACCATGCATTTATTAGGAACTCAATAACTCATCCAGGAATAAAGAGAGCTGTCAAAAAATGAACCTAAACTCTTCAAATTAATCTTTACTATCTTTTTCAGATTATCTCTTTGGTAAAGTGAAAATATATGAAATTAAAAATACTGACTTTATCACAGCTTGCAGGAATAAAAGAAAAATACTGACTTTAGAATTACCCTCTTGACCCCTTTTCTATGATCTACTCCTAGGGCTCTGCTAATTTTAACTTTTACAAATATTTGGGCACATGTCAGGAGACCATAGGCTAAAGTCACACTTTTCTCAAGAAGAATGTAGATTAGACAATTTAGAATCCCTAAGTTTCTCTCTTTCTAACTATGTAAACCTCCAGCATTGCATAAACTAGTTTTTCTTTTCTTTTTTTTAATAGAATCCTGATGCTTTTGTACCTATATGTGTCACCTTCACTGTACATATTCAGGTGTAGTCAATTCTCAAGTAAAGGCTAGTAAATCATTTTATTTTGAGAGCTAACACCTGCACTTTCTGCTTTATTTCTTGCTTAGCAAAATCTTCTTTTTATAGTTAACAGACTTTGTTTTATATGACTGCTTTATTGACCACTCATACTATTTTTTGATCACATGAAATGTGGAAGTGCTTGAAAGGGGAAACATGTAAACATGGCTCCACTCAAGGAAAGCTTTAATCAGGTGCGGGTGAGCTTAGGCTGAAGCTAACAGAAAGAGCTTTACCAACATGTAGTAAAGAGAAATACATACAGATCAACTTTGGGAAAGTAGATGACCTTTCAAGATTTCCTAAACCATGTCTTCATTCTACAGAGTCATTTCTTTAATGAATGTAAATTCCAAATCATGTAGTAATGGAAGAATTAATAATCTGATAAATATGTCTTACAATAGGAAATAATTAGAAAGAGGAGAATGGGCAAAAAGGCAATAACTTTATTTATTAAGCCAAGACATCGTTGGGATTTAAATTAAGCCACTTTAAAACAATGTTTTCTGTTCCTAGATGCTCCCGAAATTTTCACGTGCACATTTGCTCATGAAGATTTGACACAATCATATGCATAGGTGAGGAAAGTGGTGAATATGTTGTTTAGTGGATACAGTCTAGTGAATACTTACAAAAAACCAAAGTATTTATTTCACAGACTATTGGAACTAAAAGAAACCATAAAAGCCATTCAGACCAACCACTAACTTTACACTTAGAAAAACTAAACACTAGAGATCAACAACTTTCCAGTAAGTCAGTGACAGAGCAGAGTTCAAAACTTTCCTGTCCATCAAACTATGCTGAGTGCTCTATCTTTACTTTGTAAACTGCCTTCTATTGGATTTTTATTTTTCTTTATCCTATTTATACTACCATGGTTTGGAAGTTACATGCTCTATTTCTATTCATAGCATGTATCCTTAACTTTTCAGCATGCCTAATTGACTTAATAAAGTCCAAAGTTAACCAATATCCCTCTCCTCTGGAACAATAGAATGCTGAGGCAAGAAATGTTGGTTGTCTAGACAACAGGTATTCTCTTCTCTTTTCCGTGCTAACAGACCACAGTTTTAAATATTGAGAAACAATACCTTCAGAGAAGGTGAATCTATTATTAGATGGTAAATCATAATTGGCCTTAGTCAAAACAAGAAAATCATAGTCCCTTCTGCCAGTAATTGGTTATGGTTAATGACATATGTGTGCCATTTGTGGCCAATGGAATATAAATAGAGGCCTGCTCTCAAGCTAATTGAAAAGATGTCCCAAGCTGATTTAAAAAATAGACATTTAGGCCGGGCGTGGTGGCTCATGCCTGTAATCCCAGCACTTTGGGAGGCCGAGGCAGGTGCATCACTTGAGGTCAGGAATTCGAGACCAGCCTGGCCAACATAGTGAAACCCCATCTCTACTAAAAAAAAAAAATACAAAAATTCAAAAATTAGCCAGGTGTGGTGGTGCTCGCCTGTAATCCCAGCTACTCGGGATACTGAGGCAGGAGAATCCCTTGAACTCAGGAGGCGGAGGTTGCAGTGAGTCCAGATTACACTACTGCACTCCAGCCTGGGCGACAGAGTGAGACTCTGTCTCAAAAAAAGAAAAAAGAAAAAAGAAAAGGAAATAGACATTTAACAGCAGACGTTTTTCACCATCTTCTTTCTGCTTTTCAATGTGTTTGTGTGAGAACATGGTACTTGAGTGGCTGAGGTTATCTTCTAACCATGAGGGAAGATATCAGAAACTCATGATAGAAAACACAGCAGGATAAGGAGGAGAGCTTGTGTCCTCAATGACATAATTGAGCTGCCGCACCAATCTATATACTGTTGACTTCTGGACTTCTTTCTATTAACTGAAAAAAATTGTATGTATTTATGATGGATGACATGATGTTTTGAAATATGTTTATATTATAAAATAGTTAAATTGAGCTAATTAACATATATATTGTCTCACATGCTTAGTGTGCGTGCATGTTGAGAACACTTGAAATCTTTTCTCAGAGATTTTCAAGTATAGAATACATTATTATTAGGTGTAGTCACCATTGGACATCGTAATATGCAAAATAATTATTATTTCTAATTGTTTAAGATGCTGTTAATAGAGTAGTTATTTCCAACTGAAAACATAAATTATTTGAATCTTTAAGTCACCCTTATGTTCTACATATTATTTTTATACAATATTTTAGTTACTTGCCATATTAATGCTTTATAGAGTCAATGCTTACTTAGATTCACAAATATGATAACCTTTTGTTGACCATTCTTTGAATCTCATTGTTTTCAGGCTTCAATTTTCCAATTCATAACGTTCATCCTTTAAAATTTATTTCAGTGATAATTTGTTAATTGCAAATTCTCTAACACCTTAGCTGAAAAAGTATTTATTTTTCCACCACTAATGGATTATGCTTTATATATGTATAGAATTCCATATCAACAGTTATTTTATTCTGCAATTTGAAGATACTATTCTATTTTCATGTGGCTGAAAATGTTGTTGATGAGAATTGGCTGTTAGTCTAATTATCATAGCTTGGTTTGAATTTGTATTTTGATTATTTTCTAGACTTTGATATTTTCTAGTTTCACTTTAGTATATGTAGATGTGAGTTTATTTTTATTTAATCCTGTATGAAAATTCTTGTACATTCTGAATCCAAGAGTTCATATTTTTTAATTATGGAAAGTTCTCAAGTACAATATTCTCAAATATTAACAATATTTGAGGCACTAATGAACATATGTAAGACATTCTTCTTTGTTTTTTTTTTTTAATTTTAAAATCTCTGCCCCAAAACTGCAATCTCTTTAAACTTCTGTACTTTATTCTGGATACTTTGTTCAGAATACTTTTAATTTTTATTATTTATCACTTCATCTTCTGTTAACTTCCTGTTTTAAGAAAAATGTTCACTGCAGCACTACTCATAATAGCAAACACATGGAATCCACACAAATGCCCATCAATGATAGACTCAATAAAGAAAATGTGATACATATACACCATGGAATACTATGCAGCCATCAAAAGGAATGAGATCATGTCCTTTGCAGGGACATGGATGGAGCTAGAAGCCATTATCCTCAGCAAACTAATGCAGGAACAGAAAACGAAACACCACATGTTCTCACATATAATGTTTTTAATGTTATCTCTTAAAAACATGATGTAACCAAATAACAAAAATAACTAAAAATTTTAAAATTATTTAAAATTATATATAATTTTTGAACCAATGAAAATGCTGGCTCTTGTTTCTAACTCGAAGCTTGGATCTTACTGTCACACTCACATTGTTCACCTCACTTTATCTGTGGGAGACGTACAGTCAATATATCAGAAATTCAAACAGGTTGGAGCTTGGACTACAGTGAAGAGACGAGGTCTCAGGGGTGCAGTGCGGTCCAAATATTTGCCGAAAAGTCCACCAGGTTTTCTGGTGTGAGGGGAACAAATTTTAGTAACATAGTCTCAGGGTGACAGCAGAATATTTAGTCACCTACAGGCCTGTCTTCCCATCCCAGCCCCATGGACAATCTTTCCACTCAGAGGCCAAATGTCAGCAACTTCTGTATTCTGAGCGGCTCAGTGTACCTACTACTGCAATAAAAAATTTTATTTTTCATCTTAGTTCTGGCTTTGTGTATATTAGAGGATGAAGAAAATGAGTTATTCGTTGACATTTTTGAAAGCCAGTGTTTAAGGCATGGAAGAAAGAAGGTACAAAGGTAATATTGTTGAGATTTAAGTATAAAAGCTGTTGTCTTTGATTTGGAAATATCACTCTGAAATCTTGAAATATTGTGTCTTAAAAAATACCTATTTACTGGAACTTTCTACTGAAGAGATTTAGAAACAAAATGATGATTTACAGTAGAAATGAGCATACCTAGCATCCAAATAGTAGTCTCTAAATAATAGTTAAACTGAAAGAAACCAGAGATCCTTGAATAAATCACTTATTTGAAGTTAGAGGCAGGAAATGTACTACATGAACCTAATACATCTTATATCAGAAATAAATAAAAGCTAGAAAAGACTAATAGAATAATACCAAAGGACTCAGGACCCAACTTGAATGGGATTCCACTGGCCAAAGATGAGAGAATTTGAGCATCAGCAAGGATAATAACTATAGTGGATTCAAACGTAACAAATATGTTTAAATCAATTTCATGGAATTTCATAATTTATGACATTGGGAAGATAGTAGGGAAGTAACACATTATTATAAAAACTGAAAAATAAAAGGAAATATTTAAGAATGTGCCCTACTTTTCCTGTATTAATTACACTTCAGTGTCTTAGGAGAATTGCTCTACTCTAGCACCCTGAGGACAGTGCATCCATCTACATAGGTCACGTAGGCAGGTCTAAACTACTTCAGGTCTAAGTCTCGATTGCATATCCTGTGATACTCCTGGAACATGGGAAGATAGATAATCTTCTAAGGAGCTTTCACAGGCCATTTCTGACCCCTCCCCCATCCAATTCAAAGAAACTGTCATGACACAGCTAGTTTCACATCACATTCCATGTTCTGCTACAGTATTCCCATAATTAGGGTAGACTTGTATGTTATAAAGCTCATTCACTGCAGCATGAAATTGACTTCCTAGCAGCAAAATGTTGCATCACTTGTGTTATCACCTGGCCCTGTCTGTTTCATGGCACGTAGGATGTGAGAAGGGGATGACATTGCTGATCTTGCTTTGCTGGGTATGTAATAGAGTGTCTGAATCTATAAAGGGATCATTGTTTCTTTAGCAGCCAAATCTATCAGCCTGTTTGATGAGGGTCACCAAGTAAATGATGACAGGAAGTTTGTTTTTCTAAATATCATGCCAGTTTATAAATGTTTGAAGAATAAAAATAATAGAATATCAACAATATAAAACCCTTGATAAAATAATGAATTTAGGCAGTATCATGAATGACTGCTTATCTCATTAAAAGAGGGAACCAAAGATTATAAATTATTTGATAGAATTACAAAGCTCCACCTGATATGGTTATGCTTTGTGTCCCCACCCAAATCTCATCTGGAATTGTAGCACCCATAATCCCATCTGGAATTGTAGTTCCCATAATCCCCATAATCCTCACTTGTCAAGGGAGAGACCAGGTGGAGGTAACTGAATCATGGGGGCAGTTTCTCCTGTGCTGTTCTCATGACAGTGAGTGAGTTCTCACAAGATCTGATAGTTTTATAAGGGGCTCTTCCCCCTTCGCTCCGTATTTTTCCTTCTTGCTGCCTTCTGAGGAAGCTGCCTTGCTTCCCCTTTGCCTTCCACCATGATTGTAAGTTTCCTGAGGACTCCCCAGCCATGCTGAACTGTGAGTCAATTAAACCTCTTGCATTTATAAATTACCCAGTCTCAGGCAGTCCTTTATAGCAGCGTGAAAACAGATTAATACACATGTAGATTGGAAATAAATAAAACTCTCTATTTGCAGATGACATAATCTTGTACATAAATACATTAAGAAATTCACAAACAAAAACTGCTATGAGATACAAAGTTTAAATTCTAATTTAAACTAGTGACTTTCATTAACAATTATGTATCAAAACTAGTACATTGATAGTGTGGTTCAAAAAATATACTACACTAATACAAAATGTTAATAACAGGAGAAACTCTGTGCATGTAGGAGAGAAGGGGATTATGGAAACTGTACTTTCTGTGAAATTTTTCTGTATCCCTAATATTGCTCTAAAGATAGAGTCTATTAAAACAAAAGATATGAGAGCTAGAAAGCGAGTTCATCGCAGTTGTAGGACACAAGATTAATATGCAAAAATCAATTCTATTTGTATACACTTCAAGTGAACACTATGAAAATGAAATTTAAAAAGCAATTCTATTTATAAGATCAAAAGGACAAAACAATTATGAATAATAATATTTTTTAAAGTTCATATAGAAATGCAAGAGACCAAGAGTACCCAAAACAATGTTGAAAAACAACAAGGTGGAGGACTCGAGTTCCTAATTACAAAACCTATTACAAAGCTACAGCAATTAAGACAGTATGGTAGTGGAATGAGAGTAGACATATAAATCAATTTAACATGATTAGAAGTCTAGAAATAAACCATCACATTCATGGTCAGTTAGTCTGCCAAGACAATTCAATCAAGAAATAATAGATATTTTAAATAAAGAGTTTGGAATATCTAAATATCCACATGTAAGTTAATTATGTTAAACCTCTATCTCATAGAAGTCACAAAAATTAAATTAAAACAGATCAAAAACCTAAATACAAGAGCTAAAATGCATAAAGGAAAATTCCTAAGGAAAAACTTTTAGAGAAAAAATAGTTTAAACATTTGTGACCTTGATTTAGATAATGGTTTCTTAGACATGATATCAAAAGTACAAGTGATAGAAAAAATAGATAAATTTATATCAAAAATAAAAACTTTTATTCCTCAAAGAATATTATTAAGAAAATAAAACCCAGAAATGGGAGAAAATATTTACCATTTATAAATCCTTTAAGGGATATATATTTGTGTATGTATGTATATAAATATACATACATGAATAATTAATACTTCTAAGATTCAATAATAAGAAGACAAATTACCTCATTAAAATACAGTCAAAAGATTTAAAGAGTCATCATACACCAATGGCCAATAAGCATCATTAGCCATGAGGGAACTGCAAATCAAAAGTACAATGAGACACCACTTCACACCCATTACTATGGCTATAATAAGAGTCAGAAATATAATAGCAAGTGTTGGCAATACTTTGGCGAATTTAGAGCCCAAGAGAAACAAAATATATTTTCACACAAATATGTGTATGTGAATGTTTTTAGTAGCACTTTTTATAATAACCAAAGAGTAAAATCACCAGAAGTGCTCAAGTAATGAACAGATAATAAAGTATGGTATATCTGTACAATGAATGGAATATTTTGGCACTACAATGGAATAATGGTACAACTGATAATGGTACAACACAGATGCATCTGGAAAACATTATACTAAGTGAATGAGGTAAAAAATATGACAAATTTATGATTCTATTCATATTACATGTCTAGAGTGTGCAAATCTGTAGACAAAGAAAGCAGATTGGCTCTTGTTAGGGTCTGAGGGCGGCAAGGCAGGATCAGACATCTTAGGAATGACTGCAAATGGGTATATGGCTTTTCTTTGGAGTAACAAAAATGTTCTAAAATTGTTTGTGATAATGACTTAATAATTCTGTGAATATACTAAAAACAAGCTATAACTTTAAATAAGTGAATTATATAATATGTGAATTATATCTCAATAAAGCTCCTATTTTAAAAAGTCGGGTAAACATTCTGACTTCACTCTAACACTGTAGAGAGTATTGGAAAAATTGAATATGAAAATTAAAATATAGCTCAGTCTTATGTAAGTATAGGAATACATTATTAATAATATATTTGAAAAGAGTCAATCATTGTGTTAAAAAGTGATAAACTGTAACTAAATAGGGTTTGTATGAGTAGTTCAAAGATGTCTTAACATTAGCACATTTTAGGTATAAGATACTACATAGTCAGATAAAAAGAGAAAACCCATACAATTCTCTCACAGATTCTGAAAAGGCTTTTGTTATTCTTTGATCTAGGACTTACAATTTCAATATCATGGTGAATTAATTTAAACTGCTTGAATACCCTTCTATTAAAAAATCACACTGGATAAAATGTAAAAAAAATTAGAGCATATGTCACAATGGAGAAGAAAAGTGGAAACACACGATGCTATAAATATAATAAGAACTCAAAGCCAGAGAGATAAGTATATAAGCTGACAGTATAGATGCTCCATAGTGTAAGTGGGGTGGTCTAACTCAAATACAGGTCATAGGGATTAAGGACATTTAGCTTAACATCTACAGATGAAAAATTTACAAGAACTTGTCTTTTGTTAAATAGGAAATTAGAAATTATATCTCACAATATAGCCAAACCTTTAAATATATTTTCCTTAAATGAAATGTTAAAACTATAAAGTTATCTGTGATAAATGCAAACTTCAAGTATATGTGCAAAAATCTGAATCGTCTTACTTAACTGAAGAAAATCAAATACACAAAAAATCATTTTTCATGCAAATATTCCAGGCACAAATATTTTCATTGCAAAATTCTGTCAAAAAATTACAAACTACATACTTCCAAACAACTTAACTGTACAACTCAAGGAACTGGGAAAAAAGAATAAACTAAGCCTAATGTCAGCAGAAGGAAAGAAAAAAATACATATTAGAGCAGAAATAAACAAAATAGAGTCTCAAAAAACAATAGAAAAATCAATGAAACTATGAGTGGTTCCTTGAAAAGATACATGAAATTGGCAAATATTGACATAGATTAAGATAAAAAGAGAGAACACTCAAATATGTAATCAGAAATGAGAGAGGAGGCATTTCAGTTGATACCACAGAAATGCAAATAATCATAAGAGACAGATATGATTTTAAGTTTCCTGAGGCCTTCCCAGCCATGCAGAACTGTGAGTCAATTAAACCTCTTTCCCTTATCAATTACCCAGTCTCAGGCAGTTCTTTCTAGCAGTATGAAAACAGATTAATACACTACCTGTAAAATAATCTTGCCAAAAAAGTAATTAGAATGGGAGGAAAGGCTAAGCAAGATGTTGGGATAGAAGGCTCTACTGATCGTCTCCCCTGCAATGGCAGTTTAACAACTATCTATCTACTCACAAAAAAAAACTTAATAAGAACTAAAAATTAAGTGAGCTCTCATATTACCTGATTTTATCTTTGTATCGCTGAAAGAGGCAGTGAAGTTAAAAAACAAAAAACAAAAAACAAAAAAAAAACAGTCTTGAATCATTGATGCTACCCCTTCCTCATTTCCCCGAAAGTGGCAGTTTGCTGCACATAGCATCTCTAGGCACTGGAGGATGAAGAACACAGCAATTGTGAGGCATTGAACTCAATGCTGTCCTGTTACAGCACAAAGAAAAAACAAACCAAACTCAGCTGAAACCATCCATAGAAGCAGCATTTAAAGCAGCCCTAGCCAGAGGAGAAACACCTACCCCAGCAGGCTAAACTTAAGTTCCCATAAAAATAAAATCAAAATGGACTAAAGACTTAAATCTAATACATCAAACTATAAAGCTGCTACAAGAATACTTCGGGGAAACTCTCTAGGACATCACTTGGGACAAAACTTTTTTGAGTAATACCCCACAACCTCAGGTACCCAAATAAAACATGGAAAAAAATGAGATCACATCAAGTTAAAAAGCTTCTGTACAACAAAGGATACAATCAAAAAAGTTTAGAGACAATCCATAAAATGTGAGAAATTATCTGCAAACTACCCCTCTGAAAATGAATTAATAACTAGAATATATAAAAAGCTCAAAAACTGTATAGTAAAAAAGTCTAAAACTCCAATCAAAAAATGGTCAAAAGATTTTAATAAATACTTCTCAAAAGAAGACATACAAATGGCAACCAGGCATATGGAAAAGTGCCCAACATCATTGATCATGAGAGAAATGCAAACCAAAACTACAAAGACATATCATATCGCCCCAGTTAAAATGTCTCATATCCAAACCACAGGAAAAAAAAATTAAAATTAAAATTAAAAAAATGTTGGACAGGATGTGGAGAAAAGGGGAAACTTCTACATTGTTGGTGGGAATGTAAATTAGTACAACCACTGTGGAGAACAGTTAGAAAGTTCCTCAAAAAAACTACAAATAGAGGTACTATACCATCCAGCAATCCTACTTCTGAGTATATACTCATAAGAAAGAAAACCAGTATATCTAAGAGATATCTGCACTCCTATGTTTGTTGCAGCACTGTTTACAATAGGCATGATTTTTAAGCAAACTAAGTGTCCACCAACAGATAAATGGATAAGGAAAATCTGGTACATATACACAATGGAGTATCATTCAGCCATAAAAAAGAATGAGATTTAGTCATTTGCAACCACATGGATAGAACTGGAGATCATTATGTTAAGTGAAATAAGCCAGGCACAGAAAGACAAACATTGCATGTTCTTACTTATGTTTGGGATCTAAAAATCAAAACAATTGAACTCACGGAGATAGGGAGTAGAAAGATGGTTACCAGAGGCTGGAAAGGGTTGCGGGGGCTGGTAGGGTGTTGGGGATGGTTATTGGGTTCAAAGAAATAAAAAGAATGGGCTGGGCGCAGTGGCTCATGCCTGTAATCCCAGCACTTTGGGAGGCTGAGGCGGGCGGATCACTTGAGGTCAGGAGTTCCAGACCAGCCTGGCCAACATGGTGAAACCACGTGTCTACTAAAAATACAAAAAATTAGCCAGGCGTGTGGCAGGCACCTGTAATCCCAGCTACTCGGGAGGCTGAGGCACAAGAATCGCTTGAGGCAGAGGTTGCAGTGAGCTGAGATCATGCCACCGCACTCCAGCCTGGATGATAGAGTGAGACTCAGTCTCAAAAAAAAAAAAAAAAAAAAGAAAGAAAGAAAGAAATAGAAAGAATGGATAAGACCTACTATTCAACAGCACAAGAGGGTGGCTAGAGTCAATAATAACTTAACTGTACATTTTGAAATAACTTTAAGAGTATAATTGGATGGTTTGTACCTCAAATGATAAATGCTTGAGGGAATGGGTACCTCATTACCCAAGATATGCTTATTTCACACTGCATGCCTGTATCAAAACATCTCATGCATCCCATAAACATATATACCTCCTATGTACCCACAAAAATTAAAAAAATAAACTTCTGAACAGCAAAGAAAACAATAAACAAAGAGATGACCCAATGATATGAGAAAATATTTGCAACCTACCCATCTGAGAAGAGATTAGTAACCAGAATGTGTAAGGAGCTCAAACAACTCTATAGGAAAAAGTCAAATAATCCAATCAAAAAATAGGTAAATGATTTGAATATACATTTCTCAACAGAAGACATACAAATAGCAAGCAGGCATCTGAAAAGGTGCTCGACATCACTGGTCATAAGCAAAATGCAAATCAAAACTACAATGAGATACCATCTTACCCCAGTTAAAATGGCTTATGTTCAAAAAACAGGTAATAACAAATGCTGACATGGACCTGGAGAAAAAGAAATCCTCAATACACCTTTGCTGGGAGTGTAAATTAGTAAAGCACTATGGAGAACAGTTTTGAGGTTCCTTAAACAACTAAAAATAGTGGTACCATACCATCCAGAAATCGCATTGCTAGGTATATACCCAAAGGAAAGGAAATCAGTATATTTAAGAGATATCTGCACTCTTAGTTTTGTTGCTCCACTGTTCACAATGTCTAAGATTTGGAGGCAACCTAAGTGTCCATCAACAGATGAATAGATTTTTTAAAAATGTGATACTTATTCGGTCATCTTGCCAGCCACTTGTACACAATGTTGTACTACTCAGCCACAAAAAAGAATGAGATCCAGTCATTTGCAACAACATGGATGGAACTGGAGACCATGTTAAGTGAAATAAGCCAGACACAGAAAGACAAACATTGCATGTTCTTACTTATTTGTGGTATCTAAAAATCAAAATAATTGAATTCATGGAGATAGGGAGTAGAAGGATGTTACCAGAGACTGGAAAGGGTTGTGGTGGGCTGGTGGGGAGTTGGGGATGGTTAACAGGTACAAAAAAATAGTTAGAAGTAGGCTGGGTGCAGTGGCTCATGCCTGTAATCCTAGCACTTTGGGAGTCCAAGGCGGGTGGATCACCCGAGATCAGGAGTTCCAGACCAGCCTGGCCAACATGGAGAAACCTCGTCTCTACTAAAAATACAAAAAAAAAAAAAAAAAAAAATTAGCCAGGCATGGTGGCATGCGCCTGTAATCCCAGACACTCGGGAGGCTGAGGCAGGAGAATCACTTGAACCTGGGAGGCAGAGGTTGCGGTGAGTTGAGATAGTGCCATTGCACTCCAGCCTGAGTGACAAGAGTGAAACTCCGTCTCAAAAAAATAAAAAAGTACTGAATAAGACCTACTATTCAATAGCAAAATAGGTTTACTATAGTAAATAATAACTGTACATTTAAAAATAACTAAAAATGTGTAATTAGATTATATGTAACACAAAGTTTAAATGCCTGAGGGGATGGACACCACATTCTCCATGATGTGATTATTATGTATTTTATGCCTGTATCAAAACACCTCACGTACCCCATAAATGTATACACCTATGTACCCACAAAAATTACAAACTGTAATTTTTATTTTTGAGATGGAGTCCCGCTCTGTTGCCCAGCCTGGAGTGCAGTGGCAAGACCACTCGGCTCACTGCAACCTCCACCTCCTGGGTTCAAGTGATTCTCCTGCCTCAGCCTCCCAAGTAGCTGGGATTACAGGTACACGCCACCATGCCCGGCTAATTTTTGTATTTTTAGGAGGGACAGGGTTTCACCATGTTGGCCAGGCTGGTCTCAAACTCCTGACCTCAGGTGATCCACCCACCTCAGCCTTCCAAAGTGCTGGGATTACAGATATGAGCCATCATGCCCAGCCTAAAAACTGTAATTTTTAAAAAATAAAAATTATATAAATAATTTATTTTTAAAAATTAATTAGAATATTTCTCTCTTGAAATTCTCCCTCTTGATGCTCAATTTTCTAACCTATGACTTGTTTCAAAATAACACAGATGGAGGAGGGAAAGAGGGAGGCACAGATTTTATAAAAGGCCTTGAGTTGATATTTACTGAAGCTGGGAGACAGTAAATCATATCATACTATTATATCTACCTTTATATGTTTGAGATGTTTCATAACAAAAATTTTTTAAAAGAAATGGGGAAAACATATAAACATATAAGCTTACCTCTAAATATATACAGCGCCTGTGAGCAGAATATAAAACTTCATTAGAAGACAGTAAAGAATGCCAAATTTAATGAAAACTGATACCAACTTCATATATTGGAAGGTTCAGGATTTTAAAAATGTTGCTCCTTTCTAAAATAGTCCTTAATTTTAATTAAGTCTAATCAGAATTCTAACTAAAATTTTAATGGAATTTTACTAATCTAAATTTTATATTGAATTTAAAAAGGAAAAAGTATAACCATGGCATTTGTGAAAAAAAAAGTGGAAGGATTTGCTCTATTAATATTTAGTTTAAAAGTATAGTAATTAAGATAGTGTGGTGTTCATGAAGAAAGAGACACATTGACGGATGGAACTAAATAAAAAGCCCCAGAAAGAGAACAAGGCATATATAGAATTCTGATATGAAAGATAAAATATTGTAGATTGGTGGGGAAAGAAGGAGATATTCCATTTATGGATATGGGATAACTGACTATTCATATTAGAAAAAGTGAAATTGGATCTCTATTTGTATCTTACACAAAACTAAATTCAAAATGAAGAGTGTAAATTTGAAAAGGTAAAAGTTCGATAATTTTACAGCAAAATATAGGAAAATATCTACATGAAATATATTTCCCCTTTGTTTTTATTTGACAGGTAATAACTGTACATATTGATGGGATACAGTGTGATATTTTGATACATGCACACAGTGTGTAATGATCAAATCAGGGCAATTAGCATATACATCACCTCAAATACTTATTATTTCTCTACGATAGAAACATTCAAAATCCACTGTTCTAGATATTTGAAAATATACAACAAATTGTTAATTTATAGTCACCCTATGGTGCTATGGAAACTAGAATTCATTTTTCCTTTTCCTATCTAGGTATAATTTAAAGCAGATGGTTATTAACACAAACATTACAAAAGGGAAGGGGGATGTGATAAGAGATAGGTAAATGAAGTGCCTAAAAATTAAACATTCATGTTAAACTATTCCTTCAAATGCAATAAAATGTACATTAACCTATGTGTGATCTATTATATATAAAATATATGCTAATAAAGGGAGCAGGGAACATTGTAGTGAGAAGGTAAAGAGAGCTGATATTTTTTCACCACTGAATAAGGCAGATGCTTTTAATTTGAGTCAGATTTTTTTAAGCAACCCCTTTCAGCTGTCTCCTTAACTTCCACCAAGGAGATACATATGTATATATATCCCTAAATACATTTCCCTAAATATATTTTTGCAATAAATAGCTTCTATATATAACATATATATAATTTTACAAATCATCATATATATAATTTTACAAACCATCATATATATATATATATATATATATATACACACACACACAATTTTACAAACCACCTCTGAACTGACCACAAAGTTTAAGATAGGGAGACTTGGAGAAACCGGAAATATTTTGGTTTGAGAGAAGAGGGAGAGCTGCCCTGCCCTGCCCTGCCCTGCCCTGCCCTGCCCTGCCCTGCCCTCCCCTCCCCCCTGCCCGCCTGCCGCGCCCTGCCTTTCTTTCTTTCCCTTCCTCCCTTCCTTCCGGCCTTCCTTCCTTCCTTTCTTTTTTCCTTCCCTCCTTCCTTTCTTTTTCCCTTCATTCTTGCATTTTGCTCACCCATGTTTTACAGCAGAAAGGGTTTATGGTAGCCAAAGGTACGGTATACATTTTGCTATTCATTTGAACAAAGGGAACAGATGAATGAGGGTGATTATGTACATATCAATTATAAATCCTTTTGGTTATCCACAAGAGAAACCCTAACATAATGCCTTAAATAATAAAGACACTAAAGTATCTCACTTCATAAGTCTGGAGCTCCATAGTTCCAAGTTGAGTTTAGTGGTTATATTAGGCCGCTGTGTCAGCTTCTCAAATCTCTCAGCTTTGGCTTTTCCTTCAGGATTGCAAGACAGATTACACTGCTTCTAATCTGATATTTTTACTGCAAAGTATCAAAAGAAATATTAATTGACTTTGCACATATTGCCCAGGTGCCAACTATGAGTCAGGGATGTGCCACATTCTATAATACTAGAAGTAGACCCACACAAGGAAGAGTAACTTCACCCCTAAATCCCAATACTGTTCCTATTGAGTAACACTGGCTTGGACCAATCACAGTTCATCCTCTATGGCTGGGCACGTGGCACTTGACCAAACTTGTGATTCTGTTAGGAAGGAAGAAGAGGGATGGCGAGCGAGTAGATAAATATCGGTGACTACAACAGGCAGGACCAACTCTTTTTGAGCAATTCAAATGTGTCAAATACTCTGCTCAACAGTTCATGTACATTATATCATTTTACTGTCAAGTAAGCCTTCAAGAAAGTTTATTATTGTCTGCACTTTACGGGTGAGAAGACTGAGCCTCAATTTGAGAAAAGTAAGGCATTTCCCTAAGCTCCTTTAGCTAACAAGTAGCATCATCCAATTTCATGCTCGGTGTTCACAGAACTTCACCTTTTTATCAAAACAACAACAAAACTTGATTTCTATAATCATGAAGTATACACAGAGCGATAAACATCTCTGACTTTGCTTCTTCAAGTTGATAAGTGACTCACATAGAAAAATGTGCTTCATGGAATCTAGTCCTTCATTGATTCTCTCATGAATGATGATTATTAACTTGCTCAGACCATCCCTATACTACTTATAACTGGCTTTAGAATGAATTCCCACAGCTTGCACTGCTTTACATAAACCTAATGTTAAATATTTAGTATAACAAGGGTTCTTTTAACACTGATATTTGAAAAAGTTTATATACTTTTTCTAAGCCTCAGAATACAAAATATGTTGTAATATCATCCATATTGGTAAATCATATTTTCAATTTGTCCTCAATTTCAAGTAAATCCTCAGCCAAATAAACCAGAAAGCTAATACATCACTTTAATTACAATAAATGGAAGTTGCCCTAAATATATTTCTGCAATAAATAGCTTCTATTATTAATTTTTGAAAGATTAATTTAAGGGGAGATTATTCTCAATAAAATTGGGGATCGTTGGCTGTGAACTGCTATTCCTCATCTATGTATATTATATACCATTTTTATTCCTCCACCATGGAAAAACTAATTTCCAATTTTAAGGCATTTGAACACATACATTTATTAAGAAACTATCAATATTGTAAATTATATTCTTCCTGGTGCCTCACTGGCTAAATTTAAGATGGAAAATTTCTGTAGCGTAGATATAATAAACAAGGCTTAGTTTAGAAAAAAATACTGCTTTTCTAGAATTACAATAATATGCTCTACTATTAAAATGAGAAGAAACTTAGTTTTTCCATTGGCATAAAATTGTTTCCCCATTGGGAACATTTCATACATAGTGATAATTAATTATGGTAGATGTCTTGATTAATGAATAGAGCATGAGCTTCAAAACCAGGATGATTTGACTTTCAGTTCCAGCTTTGCTTTTCTAGCTATGTGGCTTTGGGCAAATTATTTAACATATCTAGGCTTCAGTACCTTCTTCAAAATAGAGGTACTATTCAACTATGAGATAATATTCACATCATGTGCATTTTGTAAATTCTAATCATTAATAATAATTAAGTTTTGGCCATTTTGTGAAGCAACAAAGACTGAGAGGTTGTGGCTGCATTGCCAACCTGGAGCAGCAGTAGCCTTCTGCACATAGAACCTGGGAGTAGGAGACTCAGAATCAAATCTCTTCTCCTTCCCCCATCCTAGCTCTGGCTTTGGGAGAAATCTTACAAACACAATGGCTAGCAATGTTACCAACAAGACACATCCTCATTCCATAAATTCCTGTGTGTTTATTGAGAATCTCAGAACTCTTGAGGTCAAGAAGTCTGAAGTGGAGGCAATCTTTTTGTAGTATGACAAAATTGTGGGTTGCTCTGTTCATAAGGGCTTTGCCTTTGTTCAATATGTTAATGAGAGATACCCGGGCTGCTGTGGCAGGGGACAATGGCAGAATGATTGCTGGCCAGGCTTTAATATTAATCTGGCTGCAGAGCCAAAAACAAAGTGAGGAAAAGCAGGTGTAAAATGATCTGCAGCAGAGATGTATGGCTCCTCTTTTGACATGGACTATGACTTTCAATGGGATTATGATGACAGGATGTACAGTTACCTAGCACGTGTTCCTCCTCCTCCTCCCATTGCTCGGGCCGTTTGTCCTCAAAAGGCCAGAGTGCATTAGAAAACACCTCACAAAGGGGTGAAAGTGGCTTTAATTCTGTGTGGACAAGGGGATCTCCCAAGTCTGGAAAGTTGAACGGAGGTGACGTTTAGGCTGTGAAGAAGGAATTGAGCCAGATAAAACAAAATGTGTATTCTCTATTGAAAAACATGAAAAAAAAATTGAAAAGGAACAGAGCAAACCAGCAGTAGAGATGAAGAATGATAAGTCAGAAGAGGAGCAGAGCAGCAGATCATTGAAGCAAGATAAGACTAATGTGAAGATGGAGTCTGAGGGGGATGCAGATGACTCTGTTGAGGAGGACCTGTTGGATGATGATGATAATGAAGATGGGGGATGACCAGCTAGAGTTAATCAAGGATGATGAACAAGAGGCTGAGGAAGGAGAAGATGACGGAGAAGATGACAAAGACAACGCCAATGGCGAGGATGACTCTGAAGCATATTGTGGGGTTTAGAAATATTATCCAATTATTTCCTTACCTAGGTGCTTGTAAGATCAGCTCTTTCACCAGATTCTCTCCCCTAGTACCTTCAGAGCATGCCCACTGTTCTCACCATCCTTGCCCTTCCCATTAATTCACATTGCCCTGTGCCTAGTCCCATTTCACTTCCTTTGATGCTCTTTGTAGTTTTGCAGTCTTACTTTGTAATTTATGCTTTTAATTTTTAATCCTATTTTTAAATTTTAAAAATAGGATTTTAAATTTTAATCCCATTTATGACTGAACAATAAAAAGAATGTATGGTTATTATCAACTGTCTCCAAAATAATCTCTTGTTATGCATTGAGTACGGTTCTTTTGATTCATACATAAATTCAGTAGTTGCTTCCCTAACTGCAGAGTCAATCTCATTTATTTGAGTAGCACCGGAAACCGTCCTTGAGTTAAAAGTATATATGTTATATTCTCACATAAGTTTGCTGTGTGAGGCAGTTCAACACAAATGTAACAATGTGTTTTTGTGAATGAGAGTTGTCATGTCAAATGTATTTTTTTAGAAAAGTAATCAGCATTACTGTTTTAAGATTTGTTCTGTAAAGTTGATACTGTGGGATATTTTTGTGAACAGTCCGATATTTGGGACCTTTTTTCCTCAAAATAAACAGGTCCTTATTAAACCAGGAATTTGGAGAAAAAATTAATATCATAATCATATACTCATTCAGAGTCCAGAACTCTTTATCCATGTGCCTTGGTGGAATGCATGCTCTCAATCAATCCAAATCAGATCACTGCTGGAACCAGTAGTCAACTATTCAGCAAAATGTCGGGATGGTGTGGTAGAGATAGATTTTAAACCATAAATAGAACCCATAAGATTTAATGATTGACTTGAGATGAGTGTGGAAAAATAAATAGTCCAGAACCATACCTGAGTAACTATGGTTTAAGTTATTCAGTAAATGGGGGTACCATTGATAAGAAAATGAATTCTCAAGAAGAAGCAGGTTTGGGGAGACAGAGAGAGAGAAAAAGAGAGAGAGAGACTTTTGAAATTGAAATTTTTAGTTTTCACTTTGGGTTATCCTTGGGACATTCAAAAACTGACAGCTAGATGGCAGCTTACTAAATGGCCGGGAAGTCAATGGAGAAGTTTCAGATAGGTCTAGAAAAATAGACATCACTAGTATAGTTGAAATAACTGGAACTACTAGTGTGAGTGAGATGAATCTAGAATTGTAATTTTAAGATTGCAGTTTTATTCAGAAAATTAAAGGGTGTAAAGGGTAGGAAGAGAAACAAGAAAAGAAAATATATCCAGACCTGTTTATCCGACTGTTCACTAAATAGCCACACGCACTTTTTATCTTTATAATGCATTACTCATAGCATTCTGAAAGAATCAGTGTATATGCTATTACTTCTATCTAATATGCCCTTTCTACTTTCCCAGCTACTCCCTATTGTTATCTTTTAGCTAACTCCTTTTCATTTCTAGGATTCCATTTAATATCGACTAACACAAAAACCTAACCTGTAAACTCCATTTAATTTCAACTAACCTGGAATGCTCTATGTACATTTGTATCACAGTAGTTGTTATGGACTGAATTATGTCTCCTTCCTTCAAATTTGTATGTTGAAGTTTTAATCCCTAGTCCCTCAGAATGTGACTCTATTTGGATATAGAAATTTAAAGAAACAATTGACATTAGATGAAGTCACTAGGATGGGCCCTAATGACTTGTATGCTTATGAGGAGTCTGTGACACATAGACACACACAGAGGAAAGACCATGTGAAGACAAAGGAAGAAGATAAGCCGGCCATCAACAAGCCAAGAAAAGAAGTCTCAGGAGAAACCAAACCTGCTGACACCTTGATCTTGGATTTCTAGCTTCCAGAACTGTGAGAAAATAAATTTCAGTTTAATCTACTCAGTCTGTGATACTCTTGTAATGGCAGCTCTAGTAAACTAATACAGCACTTTAACACATATACTGAAAGAACTGAAATCAGAACTTTGAAGAGATATCTGAACTCCCACGTTCATTATAGCCTTACTCACAATAGACAAGGTATGGAAACAGGTGAAGTTTCCGTTGACAGATGAAGATTTTAAAATGTGGTATATACGTACAATGGGATATTATTCAGCCTTGAAAAAGAAAGAAATTCCATCATATGCAATAACATGTATCAACCTAAAGGACATTATGTTAAGTGAAATAATCTGGTCACAGAAGGACAAATACTGCATGATTCCACTTACAGAATGTATCTAAAATAGTCAAAATCATGGAAACAGAGAATACAATTGTGGTTTCCAGGGGTGGGAGGTGGTATAGGGGAAATGGAAAGTTGTTTTTCCATTGGTAGAAAGATTCTATTATGCTAGATGAATAAATTCTAGAGATCTGCTGTACAATGTAGCACCTATAGTTAACAAAATAGTACTGTGCACTTCAAAATTTAAGAGGATAGATTTTGTGTTAAGTGTTAGTACTGCAAAAACAAACAAAAAGTAACAGAAAGGGACACAAAGGAAATTTGGTAGGTGTTAGATATGTCTATTATCTTGATTGTGATGATAGTATTAAAGGTATTTGCATGTGCACAAACTCCTCAAATTGTACTCATTGAATATGTGCAGTTATTTGTATATCAATTAGATTTCAACAAAGCTGGTAAAAAATAAGAGTTGACTAACAAAACCAAATAGCACAAAAATGTCAAAATAGAAATTTAAAAATCTATATTTTATAGAGGCAATTGGGACACGTTCAAATATGACTGGGCAAAGAGTAGACCCAGGCAACATGAGGCAGAGAAAAAAAAATGCTTTTGTAATAAATCTATAAGACAACCTGACACAAAATTGATGCCCATAGGCTTATGAATGTTGTGGTGTACTTAGAGGTTCTTCTTGTGGATAATAGGCAAACTATTGTAGCTCTATGCTATAGCAGATCTTTGGATTTACGAGGTATATATTTTTGTATCAATGATATAATTTTACCTTTGCACCAGGCACGGTGGCTCGCACCTGTAATCCCAGCACTTTGAGAGGCTGAGGTGGGTGGATTGCTTGAGGCCAGGAGTTCAAGACCAGCCTGGATAACATGGCGAAACCACGTCTCTTCTACAAATACAAAAATTAGCCAGACATGGTGGTGCATGCCTGTAATCCCAGCTACTCAGGAGGCTGAGTCAGGAGAATCACTTGAACCTGGGAGGTGGGGGTTGCAGTGAGTTGAGATTGTGCCATTGCACTCCAGCCTGGGAGACAGGGCGAGACTCCATCTCAAAAAAAATAGTAATAATGATAAAAAACTTAGGTCTGAAATTTCGTGTATATTGGTCATAGCGTGAAATATGTCTCCCACTATTACTGTGTGGGAGTTTAAATCTCTTTGAAAGTCTCTCAGAACTTGCTTTATGAATCTGTGTGTTCCATAAATATATATGCACCCAACACGTGTCCATAAAGCGAGGTCTGTAAGAACTTGCTTTAAGAATATGTATTGGGTACATACATATTTAGAATGGTTAGGTCTTCATCTCGAATTAAACCTTTTACTACTAAGTAATGACACTCTTTTTTTTTGGCTTTTCTTTTTTTTTTTTGGTTTAGCATCTGTTTTGTCTGAAATTAGGACTGCAACCCCTACTTTTTTTCTGTTTTCAATTGCTTGGTAGATTTTTCTCAAACCCAAATCAGCCTCTTTCAATAACACATTCTGCAAGGAGAGCTAGTATTCTGGTTACTATTCCCTGGCTGTCAGAATCTTAACTGAAAAGAAAGGCAGGGTCTATTTACTCCAGGAAATTATATGTTACTAATTGAAGGAATTCTGAAATATAGATGATTAAATTATTTATTTTAAATGACTCTACTAAAATTCTGCAAAGAGAAGGTCCAGTTTACTATACATACTTATATCCAATGCACAACAGTCTAAGATACATACTATTTTAAGAATTTTATTTGCCAGTGGGAGAATAAAGGTAAATAAGATATCATCTCTGTACTCCAGAGCAATGGACACCAGTGGATAATACAAATACATCAGGCAAATATGTCTTATATTGTAATTCATTTAGTCAACAAATATTTACAGAGCGCACCAAAGTTAAACTTGAGTGACACTGCTACTACACTACCTCTAGAGATTATAGTCAGCTTACCCGTCACCCTTACTGATACCACATGAAGCAGCATCCCATGAAGCCAGGTGACAGCCACCACTGGTTTTGTTTTTGAATTTGCTAATACTTTGATTCACTAGCATACATACGTAACAGACTGGGACTAACAGTTTCAATATTGACTCAGTTGAGAATGTAGTTCAAACAACAGTACTTGCATACTTTCATTCCTACGTTTCAGACATCCACTGGAACAACTGCTATACAAAGAAATGCCCCTTTCAACTTTGGTGGGTAATACACAGGTACTTAGTGCCGTCATTGCCAATTCAAGGCCCAACACTATTTGCTTTAATAGAAAACACTCCGACTTTGCTTTTGCCCCTGGGCTCTCAGTACCTCAACAACTACAGGTTGTGTAATTTGTAGTTGTGTAGTGTGGAGTTTAATTAAAGTTAACAGGAACAGCTGGAGCAGTTTCTACTACTTCTACAATAACTTTAATCACCTTTTCCATCAAAGGTGCCAAACCGGGAACACTCATATAGACACTTTTTTGGTGAATTGATTAGAAATCAGTCTCATTACAAAGAAATTTCCTTACCTAACTGGCCAGGATAGTTGGATACTAGAGGCCAGAGAGTCCTAGGTGAAGGCCAGAGTAGGGATTGAGGTAGTTAAGCAAGGAAATAAAATGTTTAAAGCTCCATGTTTGAGCTTATATGCAAGTAACAGAAAGATGAAATCAGTTACGTGACATCTTTCACTGACAAACTCAGTAGTAAGAACAGGAAGAGAAGAGGAAGAGAAAGGTGGGAAGGAAATTATGCTTACTGAGGTCCTACAATCTGCCAACTATTTAGTTAAACACATTGAACCTTATGACAGGTCCATGAAGGAGAAAAAGAAAACTCATAGAAATTAACTAACTTACCCAAGGTCACATTCTTAGAAAGCTCTTGCTATAGACTGAATTGTTGAAGCCCTAATCCCTAATGTGATAGTATTTGGAGATGGGGCCTTTGGGAGATAAGTAGGTTTAGGTGAGGTCATAAGGCTAGGGCCCCCATGGTAGGATTAGTGCTCCTGTGAGAAGAGGAAGAGTCTTTTTCTCTCTTTCTGTCTCTCTCTCTCTCTCTCTGCTGTCTACACACCAAAAGAAAAAGGTACATCCAACTCTAAGCCAGGAAGAGAGTCCATACTACAGCCTCACTGTCCTGGCACCCTGATTTTGGACTTCCAGCCTCCAGAACTGTGAGAAAAAACAAAACAAACAAAAAAATACATTTCTGTTGTTTAAGCCACTGAGTCCACGGTATTTTGTAATGGCAGCCCAAGCAGACTACCACTGTAGTACAAGTAAAGCTACACTTTAGAGCTGAAAATTTCGAAGTCATGATTATCTCATTTCAAAGTTTGCTTTCTTTCTACTTAAATTTTACAGTTACATTTATAGGACCTGGTTGATTCACAAGGAATCTAAAAGGATGCTGAAGCCAGAGTTAATCTTATCAGTGGCTGTAGTCTTCATAAAGAACTATTATAAGACTGTCAATTCTTCACCAAAATTTGTTAGACTCTGCTTCTTTCTTAATCTTTAAGCATCCTAATTTTTTCTTAGGTCCTAAAAATTCTCATCATAACAAAGATATCAGTATTGACATCTAACAGTATACCCTGAACACCCAGGACTTTTTCCTCCTTAAATTCACTTACCTTGCTGAATTACGAATGCAAACCCTTCCACCAAACTGCTTTATTTTTAAAATCCTAAGGATATGGATGTCTAGACACAGATAGTAAATGTCTCCTCATGGTAGAAGCAGAATAGCATTATTATTGCAGGAAAAGATTGACTAGGATAGTGTATTAGCCCGTTTTCACGCTGCTGATAAAGACATAACTGAGACTGGGAAGAAAAAGAGGTTTAATTGAACTTACAGTCCCAGATGGCTAAGGAGGCCTCAAAATAATGGCAGGAGGCAAAAGGCAGTTCTTACATGGTGGCAGCAAGAGAAAATGAGGAAAATACAAAAGCAGAAACCCCTGATAAAACCATCAGATCTGGTGAGACTTATTCACTACCACAAGAAAAATATGGGGGGAACCGCCCGCATGATTCAAATTATCTTCCACTGGGTCCCTCCCACAACATGCGGGGCTTATGGGAGTGCAGTTCAAGACGCGATTTGGGTAGGGGCACAGAGCCAAACCACATCAGAACACTAGGATTCACCAAAAAACAGAATGGAAACACTAAAAGTAATCAAGGAGAGGGTTCAGGCAGCTTGCCTTGCCAGGAACTGACTGAGACCCAAAAGAGTCTCTCCTGGACATAGAATAACAATAAGAGAGAAACTCCCATGGCTCAGGTTATATGATATTGGCTACAGGAGACATCTTGGACCCACCAGGGCCTTGGGCCTGACATACAGAGCTGTGTTACAATTGCACAGAGACATTGCTCCAGAAAGGGAACCCACATGAAATCCCACAGGCATTCATGCTTACAGAAGCCCCAGCCAGAGGCTTTTGAGAGCCCAGATAACAATACTGAAGAAATACAGACATGGCTACTGCTGCTGTTCTGCTCCAAAAGGGAGAGGGCAGACAGGGCACTCTCGCACACCACTAGGGGAATGGATCCCTGCTACCCTACTGTGGGCTACTGTTGAGAATGAGACTGTACTCTCCACAGCTTCTTGTCTATGCTGCTTGCCTGGGAGAAACGTTGCCATCTATGCTCTTAGAATCAAGGAACAATTCTGAGAGTATACACTGTGCTGTGTCCCCACCTGCAGTCTGAGTTTGGGCTGACATAGCTGCAGCCCCTGCCCAGCCAGGGACGGTAAGGGAAACCAGTCCTTGTATGAAAATCTAGAAAAAATATCCACTACTCTGTAATGGGTTGCTGTGAGGCTGGAGTGGTTCACACTCCCCACAGCTTCTTGTCCATGTTTCTCATTTGAGAGGGGTCCCTCCCTCTCTGGTCATAAGCCCAACAGCTGGTACCATTTTGAACGTTTAAGCAGGGTTGCATACAACCCTTGATCTGAGTTTGAGGTAACACGGCTGCAGCACCACCAAGCCAGGGGAGGGACAGAAGAGACCAAGCTCTTCTAGCACAGTTAGGACAATACCCGCCGCACTGCTGTGAGTGGCTGTGGGACTGGGAACTAGCTGATCCAACCCATTGTAGCTACCAGGAACAGCAACACTGACTGCTTGCCTCCCAGTGGGATGCTCCACCACTGCTACTGCCATCACCCACACCACACCAGCTGCACAAGGTCCTGAGAACACACCCACACACCTGGTGCATTGCTCCCAATACTTGCTTCTAAGGAAGATACTTGGAGGCCCAAGAATAAGCCCTCCAGAGCCCACTAATACTGGAGACAGTGTAAGCTGCTCTGAGGCATAAAAACAGGCACACTCATCCCAATTCTGCCCCCACTGGGACCTGAAGACTGACTCACTTGGTATCCAAGCCCCGAGAAAAACTTTACCACAATGTCAACTAATAACTGTACCCTAAGCCACAGAGGAAGTCACAGATACCACAGACCCTATGTACTGCCAAATAAGTCATACAAAGATCATACTATGGCAGGCATTCAAATTCAAAGCCCAAGTATCTTACTCAATCAACAACATACGTACATCTTCAGGAAAATTTCTTACCTACAAAAGCAATTTCAAAAAAAAAATGGAACAAGTGATTGTTACACCAGAGGTGCAGATATCAATGGAAGGATAAATAAAACATACAAAGTAAGGCAATATGACACTACCAAAAGACCACAACAATTGTTCAGCAACAGGTCCCAATCAAAATTCTTCAAAATGCCAGATAAAGAATTTAAAACATTAATTTTAAATAAGCTAAATTAGATGCAAATTAAGTCAGAGAACCTATATAAAGTAATCAGAAAATCAATTTAGGATATGAAATAGAAATTTACCAAGGAGACAGATATGTTAACAAAAAGCAGAAAATCTGGAAATAAAAAAAAATATTGAAGGAAACACAAATTACACTTGAAAGCTTCAATAATAGACTAGAGCAAGAAGAAAGTATCTTAGAACTTGAAGATAGGACTTTTAAAATAATCTAGTCAGATAAAAGTTAAAAAAAAATTAGTGAACAAAGCCTTTGAGGCATCTGGGACTAAATATAGCAACTGAACTTATTGGTATTCCTGAGGGGAAACAGAGCAAAAAGTTTAGGAAACCTATTTAAAGAAAGAATTGATGAAATATTACTCAATCTAGCAAGAGAGTCACATATCCAGACACAGGGGTCCCAGATATCCCCAGTAAAAATACATCAGAAAAAAAGACTTCACCATGACAAATTATACTCAGAATGTCTAAGGTCAAAGTGAAAGAGTTTTACAATTAGCAAGAGAAATGTGCCTAGTCACCTATAAAGGAAACCCCATCAGACTAACAGTAGACTTTTCAGCAGGAACTTTACAGACTAGAAAAAAACGGGATGGCATTTTCAAAGTGCTAAAAGAGAAGAAAAATAACGGCCAAGAATTTTATATTCTGCCACAATAAGCTTCATAATGAAGAAGAAATAAAATGTTTTCCCAGAGAAGAAAATGCTAAGGGAATTTGTAAACACAAGACTGGTCTTACAAGCTCAAAAGGGTGTAAAACATGGAAACAAAAGGTCAACATTAATGATCATGAAAAAATATATAAAAATATAAAGCAATCACAAAATTAAGGAAGAAAAAGTAATCAAATGGTAACACAACATAATCTCATCAAAATACAAGGACTAAAAGACAAAGAAAGAAATAATGTAAAAAATAATTTGAAAACAATTAACAACATGACTGGAACAAAGCCCAACATATCAATATGAACCTTGAATGTAAACAGAATACTCCACTTAAAAGGTACAGATTGGCAGAATTGATAAAAATACATAATCCGACTATATGCTGACTACAAGACATTTGCCTTACCCATAAAGACACATATAGACTGAAAGTAAAGAGGTGGAAAAATATATTCCACATGAGCAGAAACCAAAAGTAAGCAGAAGTAGCTATACTTACATTAGATAAAACAGTCTTTAAATAAAACATAGTAATAAAATGTTAAGGTGGCCAGGCGCAGTGGCTCACGCCTGTAATCTTAACATTCTGGGAGACCGAGGTTGGCGGATCACCTAAGGTCAGGAGTTCAAGAGTAGCCTGGCCAACATAGAAACCTTGTCTCTACTTAAAATATAAAAATTAGCTGGGTGTGGTGGCAGACCCCTGTCATCCCAGCTACTCGGGAGGCTGAGGCAGGAGAATTGCTTGAACCCAGCAGGCAGAGGTTGCAGTGAGCCAAGATCATGCCACTTCACTCCAGCCTGGATGAAAGAGCAAGATTCTGTCTCAAAAATAAATAAAAATAAATAAATAAATAACAGGTTAAGGTATAATGATAGGAAGATCAATTTAGCAGGAAGATATAATAACCCTAAATATATTTGCATGTAATATCAGATCACCCAAGTTTACAACATAAATATTAGTAGATCTAAAGAAAGAGATACATTTTTTTAAAGACAGGGCCTCACTCTGTCACCCAGGCTAGAGTGCAGTAGTATGATCATGGCTCACAGCAGCCTCAACTTCCTAGGCTCAGGTGAGTCTCCCACCTTAGACTTCCACATAGCTGGGATTACAGGCACAGCATCACGCCTGGATAATTTTCTGTACGTTTTGTAGAAATTAGGTTTTGTCATGTTGTCCATGCTGGTCTCAAATTCCTGGGCTCAAGTGATACACCTGCCTCAGACTCCCAAAATGCTGGGGTTACAGGCATGAGCCACTTAGCCTGGCCAACAAATTTTTAAAAATCAAAATTATATCAACGTATCTTCTGAGACTACAGTTGAATAAAGCAAGACATCAGTACTAAAAATAGGTTTGGAAAGTGTATAAATCCATTTAAATTAAACAATAAATTGAAACAATCACTGGAAATTGAACAATCACTGGAATATCAAAAACATTAGGTTATAAAATTTTTTTAAAAAGTGAATGAAAATGAAAACACAGCATCCAAAAACTTGTGGAATACAGTGAAGGCAGTGCTAAGATGAAAATTTATAGCATTAAATGCTGACATAAAATAGTTGAAAAATCACAAATTTACAACCTAATGTCATACCTCAAAGAACTGGAAAATCAAGAATAAACCAAATCTGAAATCAGCAGAAGAAAATAAATAACAAAGATCAGAGGAGAAATAAATGAAATAAACATCAAAATAAAAGATACAAAGGATCAATGAAGTGAAAAGTTGGTTCTTTGAAAATATAAATAAAATTGATAAAAATCTATCTAGGTTAATTAAGAAAAGAAGAGAGAAGACCCAAATAAACACAGCCTAAAATGAAAAAAGAGATTGCAACTGATACCACAGAAAAACAAGAGATTATCAGAGTCTATTATAAACAACTACATGCTCACAAACTAGAAAACCTAGAGAAAATGAATAAATTCCTGGAAATATACAACCTCCTAAGATTGAACCAGGAAGAAGGGAAACTCCTTAATAAACCAATAATGAGTAGCGAGATTTATTTAGTAACAAAAAATATCACAGAAAAGAACCCAGACCAGATGAATTCATAGCTGAATTCTATCAAACATACAAAGATGACCTAATACCAATATTTCTGAAACTATTCCAAAAAATTGAGGAGTCAGGAATTGTCCCCAACTGATTGGATTAGGCCAGTATCACCCTGGTACCAAAATCAGACAAGGTCACAGCAAAAAAAGAGAACTACAGCCCAATATACCTGATGAACATAGATGCAAAAATCTAAAAATAAAAAAAGATAGAAAATAATTTAAAAATCTAGTAAATCAAATTCAACAGCACATTAAAAAAATACACCATGAACATGTGGGATATATGCTGGGGATGTAAGGATGGTTCAACATACACAATGTGTCAGTAAGTGTGACATATCCAATAAACAGAATTAGAAACAAACACCAAATGATCACCCCAATATATACAGAAAAAAGCATTCAGTAAATTCAGCATCGCTTTATGATAAAAATTCTCAAAAACTAGGCATAGGAGTAAAATACCTTAACATAATAAAAGCAATATATGGCAAACTCACAGAGAATATCAATTTAATGGGAAAAGTTGAAAACATTCCCAATGACAACTGGAAAAAGACCAGGATGCCCACTTTCATAACTCTTGTTATACATAGTACTGGAAGTCCTCTCCAGAGCAATCAAACCAAAGAAAAAAAAAGGTATTCACAATGGAAAAGAGGAAGTCAAAATAATCTTTGTTTGCTGAAGATATGATTTTATATTTAAAAAATTTTTAAAGACTCCACCAAAAAGTCGCTTAGATTTGATTGATGTATTCAGTAAAGTTTCAGGATACAAAGTTAATGCACAGAAGTCGATAGCATTTCTATACAACAATACTAGTTCAGCCAAGGACCAAATCAAGAAGGCAATTCTATTCACAATAGCTACAAAAACTAAAATAAAATACTCAGGGAAATATTAAACCAAGGAAGTGAAAGATCTCTATAAGTAGAACTATAAAACACTGCTGAAAGAGATTATAGGTGACATAAGTAAATGGAAAAAACATTCCATGGTCACAGACTAGAAGAAATAATATTGTTAAAATAACCATACTGCCCAAAGCAATCTACAAATTCAATGCAAGTGTCATCAAATTGTCAATTATTTTTTCACAGAATTTTTAAAAATTCTTAAAAAAATCCTAAAATGGTGCAATAGGATTGATGGCCCAATAGGAACAGTTCCGGTCTGCAGCTCCCAGCGTGACCGATGCAGAAGACAGGGGATTTCTGCATTTCTAACTGAGGTAACTGGTTCATCTCATTGGGACTGGTTGGAAAGTGGGTGCAGCCCACAGAGGGTGAGCTGAAGCAGGGCGGGGCATCACCTCACTGGGGAAGCACAAGGGGTTGAGGGATTTCCCTTTCCTAGAGGGAAGCCGTGACAGATGGTACCTGGAAAAACGGGACACTCCCGCACAAATACTGCACTTTTCCAATGGTCTTAGTAAACGATACACCAGGAGATTATATCCTGCACCTGGCTCAGCCGATCCCATGTCCACGGAGCCTTGCTCACTGCTAGCACACCAGTCTGAGATCAAATTGTGAGGCAGCAGCCTGGCAGGGGGAGGGGCATCTGCCATTGCTGAGGCTTGAGTAGGTAAACAAAGTGGCTGGGGAAGCTTGAACTTGGCAGAGCCCACTGCAGCTCAGCAAGGTAGGCTGCCTCTGTAGTCTCCACCTCTGGGGGCAGGGCATAGCTGAACAAAAGGCTGCAGAAACTTCTGCAGACTTAAACGTCCCTGTCTGACAGCTCTGAAGACAGCAGTGGTTCTCCCAGCATGGTGTTTGAGCTTGGAGAATGGACAGACTGCCTCCTCAAGTGGGTCCCTGACCCCCGTGTAGCCTAACTGGGAGACACCTCCCAGTAGGGGCTGACTGACACCTCATACAGGTGGGTGCCCCTCTGGGACAAAGCTTCCAGAGGAAGGATCAGGCAGCAATATTTGCTATTCTGCAATATTTGCTGTTCTGCAGCCTCCGCTGGTGATACCCTGGCAAACAGGGTCTGGAGAGGACCTCCAGCAAACTCCAACAGACCTGCAGCTGAGGGACCTGACTGTTAGAAGGAAAACTAACAAATAGAAAGGAATAGCATCAACATCAACAAAAAGGACATCCACACCAAAACCCCATCTGTAGGTCACCAACATCAAAGACCAAAGGTAGATAAAACCACAAAGTTGGGGAGAAACCAGAGCAGAAAAGCTGAAAATTCTCAAAACCAGAGTGCCTCTTCTGCTCCAAAGGATCGCAGCTCCTCGCTAGCAATGGAACAAAGCTGGATGGAGAACGACTTTGATGAGCTGACAGAAGTAGGCTTCAGAAGGTTGGTAATAAACTTCTCCGAGCTAAAGGAGAATGTTCGAACCCATCATAAGGAAGCTAAAAACCTTGAAAAAAGAGTAGATGAATGGCTAACTAGAATAAAGAGTGTAGAGAAGACCTTAAATGACCTGATGGAGCTGAAAACCATGGCACAAGAACTACGTGACACATACACAAGCTTCAATAGCCGATTCTATCAAACTACCAATGAATTTCTTCACAGAATTGGAAAAAACTACTTTAAAGTTCATATGGAACCAAAAAAGAGCACGCATTGCCAAGACAATCCTAAGCAAAAAGAACAAAGCTGGAGGCATCACGCTAAGTGACTTCAAACTATACTACAAAGCTACAGTAACCAAAACAGCATGGTACTGCTACCAAAACAGATATATAGACCAATGGAACAGAACAGAGGCCTCAGAAATAACACCACACATCTACAAACATCTGATCTTTGACAAACCTGACAAAAACAAGAAATGGAGAAAGGATTCCCTATTTAATAAACGGTACTGCAAAAACCGGCTAGCCATATGTAGAAAGCTGAAACTGGATCCCTTCCTTACACCTTATACAAAAATCAATTCAAGATGGATTAAAGACTTAAATGTTAGACCTAACACCATAAAAACCCTAGAAGAAAACCTAGGCAATACCATTCAGGACATAGGCATGGACAAGGACTGTATGACTAAAACACCAAAAGCAATGGCAACAAAAGCCAAAAGAGACAAATGAGATCTAATTAAACTAAAGAGCTTCTGCACAGCAAAAGAAACTACCATCAGAGTGAACAGGCAACCTACAGAATGGGAGAATATTTTTGCAATCTACCCATCTGACAAAGGGCTAATATCCAGAATCTACAAAGAACTTAAACAAATTTACAAGAAAAAATCAAACAACCCCATCAAAAAGTGGGCAAAGTATATGAACAGATACTTCTCAAAAGAAGACATTTATGCAGCCAACAGACACATGAAAAAATGCTCATCATCACTGGTCATCAGAGAAAGGCAAATCAAAACCACAATGAGATGCCATCTCACACCAGTTAGAATGGCAATCATTAAAAAGTCAGGAAACGACAGATGTTGGAGAAAACCGCAATGACATACCATATTACACCAGACAGAATGGCCATATTAAGAAGTGAAAAAACAGCCAGGCGCAGTGGCTTACACCTGTATTCCCAACACTTTGGGAGGCTGAGGTGGGCAGATCACCTGTCAGGAGTTCGAGACCAGCCTGGCTAACATGGTAAAACCCTGTTTCTACTAAAAATACAAAAAAAAAAAAAATTAGCTGGGCATGGTGGTGTGTGCCTGTAATCCCAGCTACTCAGGAGGCTGAGGCAGGAGAATCTCTTAAACCCAGAAGGCGGAGGTTGCCGTGAGACGAGATTGCCCCATTAAACTCCAGCTTGGGCAACAAGAGCGAAACTCTGTAAATAAATAAATAAATAAAAACTGAAAAAAAAATAGATGTTGGCGAAGATGCAGAGAAAAAGGAACACATACGCTGGTGGTGAGGATGTAAATGAGTATAAGAATTATGGAAAACAGTATGGAAATTTCTCAAAGAACCAAAAATAGAACCACCATTTTATCTAGCAATCTCCCTACTGGCTATACACTCAAAGAGAAATAAATTATTATATATAAAAGATACCTGCACTTATATGTTTATCACAGCTCTTCACAATAATGAAGTCAGGCATCAACGTAAGAATTCATAAATGAACAATTGTATAAAGAAAATGTGGTATATATTAAATATATACCATGGAATGCTACTGAGTCATAAAAAAGAATGAAATCGTGTCATTTGCAGCAACATAGATGGGACTGGAGGCCATTATCCTAACTAAAATAACTCAGAAAAAGAAAGTAAAGTACTGCATATTCTCACTCATAAACTGGAGCTATACAATGGTTATACATGGATATAGAGAGTGGAGAAATAGACATTGGAGACTCCAAAAGGTGATAGGGTGGGAGGGGTTTGAGGGTTGAATAATTACCTATTGGATACAATGTTCACTATTCAGGTGATGAATACACTAAAAGACCAGACTTCACCACTACACAATGTATTCATGCATGAAATCTGTACTTGTACCCTCTAAATATGTAAAAATAAAAAAAAACTAAATTTACTGTTATTCACTTCAATCTTGATCTCTCATGACACCAAATATGCCACTCAACCATAACTCCAAATAAGCTCTATTTCTTTACTGGTACATGTAATACATTTACCACTTTGACTTCTCCAAGCCCCTTGGCTATCTTCTGGTTATGGTTTCTGTTCAGGCTAGATATCATCTCAGGGCTCCTTTCACTAACACCTAGGACCAGCAGTCTTTTTTGTATATGTGCCTGCAGATTGAAATGATATGCAGAGCTGATAACTATTTCAACGCTAAGGCCCTACCCCAGACCATATAGATACACTTTTCTATGGAACATATCTGGGCATTAAATTGCATTTTTTAAGGCTCTACAATCATTTTCAAAGGTACAGTGAGGGTTCGGAATCACTGGTTCTCAGGACTTGAACCATAAAGTTATTGGAATAAATACAAAAATCCTTGAGACATCTAAGAATTGGATTTGTAAAAATGAGTGAATTACACATCAAAACATGATACTGCTATATTGAAAATGAACATAGTTTTGGGGAAGCATATAACTTTAATCATGTTATTTGAGTCATGATATCTTTGTGTCATGATATCTTTGCGTCAAGTATTTTCTTAATCAACTAATACTACAAATAGAATTATTGAGGGCTATTAATATTGACACTAAAAAGATATTCTGAGACTCTAAATAGCTGGGACCAATTTGCTACTCATGGTAGTATTTCCTAAATAGTCTGGTTTCAAAAACATTTGGAAACACTACATATGCTATCCCTCTTTTAATCTTTACAATGTGCAATAACATATTAAAACCTTTGAGAAATACTGCAATAAAAATAACCTCTTAATTGCATTTCATCAGCAATCTTAAAATTACTTGAGCACAGAATCTTTCCTCCATTCCAAAGAGCATTCTGTTTTCCCAAGATATTTCGAATCTTTAAACTGGGATCGCTACAGAAAAGAGAGCATTATGAAACCCCAGATGCTAGCTTTCACAATGCGAGTACTTTTGCAAGTTTTACAATTATGTTTACAATAAAGAATTATTCACTTTCAAATGTAGTTTACAAGGTTAAAGGGATTGAATTCTTGCTTCTTGCTTTTTAAAAATTAGATACCGGTAATAATAATAACAATAATAATAGCTAACCATATGTAATGTGTCACGCACTGTTCTAAGAACTATATATTTATTGCCAAATTTGCCTGGCTATATATCGAATTGAATCGGATCGAATCTATCTATCTATCTTCTATCTAATCTATCTCTCTATATATTTATATGTTCTCAACTGTAGAAAGTAGTTACTGTCATTATCATCCTCATTTTACAGATGAGAAACTGAGCCAAACAGAGTTTATGAAACTCACCTAAGGTCATAAAGCTGGTAAATGACAGAGGTGGGTTTTTAACCCACGTCTCTGATTTCAAACCCCACTCTCTGAACTACTTACACTGTGCATATATGAGATATATAAAAATGTATTCAGCTACATACATATCCTAGGAAGTCAGATCTCAAATTTCTAAATAAATAAGATCTAAGTTTTACAACTCAAGGATAGAAGTTTAAAACTGGTTTAACCTGCAAAGAGATGAAATGTATATTTATCAAAAGTGCATTGGATAATATGATTTAAGGAAGCTATCTCTAGCTTGCAGTGGACCTGTATTTCCATTAAAACCTACTATAATTCAATAACTAGAATAAATTTTTATAGGAAAACAGGCAATAGTAATATTTATACTATTAGTAGCCAAATTCCAGCTCCTTTTAAACCTGTACTTTACTTTTGATCTATCAGTAGTGCCTTCTACTATGATTAAAAAAAAATTTCAACTTCCTGTTTTCATAAAATAAAAAGCTAAAATTGTCAATTGTTTTACCATTGACTAGGTCTTCTTATAAAACTTTAGAAGGAGCTTGAAAACAATGAACTAATGAATGATTAATAAATTGAGTCCAGTGAAATGACTTACCAAAAGTTACACATCGAGGCTCTCAATGACTTGTTCTCTAATCCACAGTGATTGACTCTTGCTTCTGTACTCTTACATCAGTTGTACTTTATTACATCCACTTCATGCCTAGTACACCATCCCCCATTAGTAAGACAGTTGATAATTACAAAATATTTAATTTTAATGAGGCATCAATTTTAAAAGCCAGGCAAATTTGGCAATATTTGTTCTAGACACACTATTTGATCTAATTTTCCTAGAATAAGACTATAGCATCTAATGAATAACAGTCCCAATTCTAACTAATGTGGCCTAAAAGTGAACTTCTGTCATCATCTAATATGACTTCTATATCAACTTGTGAAGGAGTGTCTTCATCATTAGTTCAGATTTTTCTACAATTGTGTGTTGATGTTTTAAATAAACACATTTGGGGGGGATTGTATTGATTACAGACGGTGAATACGTGATTCTAATAAAATGTTAATATCCACTTATTTCTTAAATATTTCAGTCAAGATGGAAACTCAAAGGCATTTAACTCACCAACTCCCTCGCAAATCTAAACAGAATGAAAAATCTAAATCAACAATGGAAGCTGGAAGGCACATGCTTCTGGTGGGAATATAAATAGGTGCTTTTTTGGAGGGTAAATTGGCTACTTTGTTTAAAATCCCTAAAAACATGAATACACATATTAGTTGCACTCCTAATAAATTATACTAAGAAAATAATCCAGTATATTTAAAAACTTAAATATTTCCATTATAGATTTATAAACTCATAATAAAAACTTTGAGCTACTAAATGTTCAAATATTTAGCAAATTCATATTCTATTTTAGAATAAGTTACTATTGACAAGGAAACATGTTTACAATATATTAGCTTTTTTCATAAAATAAATATGTTCACTTTTGCATATTAGTTTTACATAAATATAGTTTATATGGTAGGAATCAGTTTATATGTATGTTTTATTCTGTTTTAAAATATTTCCTAAGATATTTTCCCAAGATTTCCTCTGTCAGTTATATATCACGAAATAAAGCAGGTATAATCTAATTTTTGTGAAATATTGGTGTGTGTGTGTCAGGAATAAAGGTACAAGATACAGACAATATAGTATGTCTCAATGCATGTAAAATATTTTATGTACATACATGTATGTATATTTTCTGTAATACATGTATATTTTAAATAGTTTATTTTTTATTGTATTGTATTTTAATATTTTATTTAAATATTTATTAAATATTTGTTTTAATATTTTAATATTCTCTGTTTAAATATTTTAAAGATTTTATGTACATACATGTATGTATATGCATATTTCTGGAAGTGCATATAAAGTGTTCAGGACAGGTTGAGGACTGCGATCAGAGGGTTGCACTGCAAGGGAAACTATTTTCAAAGATTTCTTGCGCTGTTTTAAATTTTTATCACAGGCAAGCATACTTTCCACCTAAAAATGAATGTCTAAATATACATATAGACTCTAAACAAAGACTGGAAGGACTCTTCCTTAGAAAGCCTAATAGCTTCCTCCTTTACTGCCTTTTAGTCATTAACTTTGACTTCTCAGTAAACTCCTTTTTGAGAACTATGTAAAACCGAAACTGTTTCCGGGCAAGCTCTCATATTCTTAATCCTCCTCCCTGATTTTTTTATTTTTTAACCAGAGTACTTATGACCATCTAAAAACTGTAGATTTTACTTATTTTACTTGTCTGTTTAATCTGTCTCCATCTCATAAGAATACAAACTCCACAAGTCAGCGCAGAGACTTTTGTCTGTTTTGTTCATTCTGCATCTCCAGCGCCTAGAACAGTGCCTGAGATAATATATGTGTTTAATAAATATTTGTTAAATGAATAAAAGAGAAAAATACATTCTATTAGTTTGCTAGGGCTGCCTTAACAAAGTATCACAAACTTAATGGCTTAAGGAACAACTGTATATTGTTTCACAGTTCTGGAGGCTACAAATCCAACGCTAAGGTATTGGCAGGGCTGATTTTCTCTGAAAACTGTGAAGGATGGATCTGTATCCAGGCCTCTCTCCTTGGCTTGTAGATGGCCATCTTTTCCCTATGTGTCTCCACATCATCTTCCTTCTATACGCATGTCTGTTTCTGTGTCCAAATTTCCCGCTTCTTATAGGGACATGCCATATTAGATTAGGGCCCACACTAATAAACTCACTTTATCTTGATTACCCTTGTAAAGATTTTGTCTCCAAATAAGATCACATTCTGAGTTACCAGGTGTTAGGATTCAACACGTGAATTTTGGGAGGAAACAATTCAACCCATAACATATATCCATGTGTTAATGATTTTCCTTTTTTATTTGTGTTTTTCTGTATATGTCAGTTAAAAATCAACGGATGCATTTATATATTTGTAATCAGAAGGCATAATAAAAATAAATATGCTTATATTCATCAAAATAATGCATGCAAGGGTTAAAAAAATCAAGCATTACAAAAAAGCATTCAATGACTAAAGAACAAGAGTCATGTTTCCAAGGTTTTGCCATTCATAACTGTACTCCCCAAAGGGGGCTCACTGCGCCCTGCTTCCTTTACTGTAAGTTTAATGTAATTAATCCACTATCTTCATCTGTAGGTTCACAGTGAATGTTACTTTTAATTTCATTATTTCTGTTGAAAGCTGATTACTTAGACAAAATCTGAAGTTTGTGGTGTGAACCATGATTCCGAAGAAATAAATTTACATTTCACTCAACTGGCATGTTCTCCTCTAAAATGGTTATTTTTATCATACGGTATTTGAGTATTTAAAAAAAATCTTTCCTCTTCTTAATAGCTGTTTAAACAATTGTGATAAAAAGAATATTAGGCCTCTTAGATCTAATGAAAATTGCATTATTTTTATTTTGTGAGACACAGAAATTAATAGTGGTTTAATAAGAAAACTTTTTAAAAATGCACTTTGTTCATTTTGTCCTATTCAGAAAAATGATTTGCTTTTTTCTGGCTTGGTACATCTCTGAACTGTATTTTAGATCATGGGGTTTTACATTTCAACAAAATATTTTCCAATATCATTAGAATGCTAGAAAGAAACATCAAGCACACTCATAATAAAAGAAAACAGATCAATGTTTATGTATATCTAGAAAGATAGCCAAAGAAAAAGTACAATGATATTTTGTCTATTGACATCATTTCCCCCCAGCTAAAGTCTGGGAATATTTTCATCCCAGTTACTCAAGATAAAAAAGCAAATTTTAACAATCATATTTTGTACATACTTTCTAACACTGAACAATTGGAAATCTTTTTTGCTGAGAGAGTTTTTCTTTAATCTTCAAACTGAAAATTTTGATTAATGATGTTCCACTCAATTTGCTGATGTGTTCTCTTAACTCAAACACATTGACATATTTTTCCCCCATGACAGATAGTATTGATCAAATGCCAAACAATTATTATAATAAGGTATATTTGGTTATTCTAACACTATTCTAACTCACATGTTAATGAAGAAAGTAATTTTGCATTTAAACATCAAAAAACAACTTTGAAAAACGTATTATTAATATTTTTGATTGACCAATTGTGATTATATACATTTATGGAGTACAATGTGTTATTTTGATACAAATATACAACCTGGCATGATTAAAGCAGGCTAATTAAGTGAGATCATGACTTACTTGTATTTCTGTGCCTGACTTATTTTACTCAGCATAATGTCCACTGGTTTCGTCGATGTTGTTGCAAAAGGAAGAATTTCATTCTTTTTATGGCTGGATAGCATTACATTGTGTATATATACCACATTTTCTTTATCCACCCATACATTGATGGACATTGAAATTGCTGTCGCATCTTGGCTATTCACAAAACAATTTTTAAAATGTGTTTGTTTTACCCCTCTGCTTAACTATTCTGGTATAATATTGATTTCTTTGTCTATTTATTCTCAGCTTATCAAATTTATCATTTTATGGTATCTAGCAGTTCTCTTTCTCTATGAATTACATATTTCTGCACAAATAATGTATCCATCCACGGTGTGCATCCTTACATCATATTGGTGTGTTTTTTTCAGCTCTTAGAGTCCCGATTGTCTCATCTTCCAACCTTGCTTGAGAGTATTTTAAAATCAGTCTCTCTTAATTTCTATTGCAATCATTCTGCCTTAGCTTTCATTGTCATAATGTTTTTCTATTTAAATTTCACTTTGTCATATTTTTTCTGCTTTTCCTTTCCAAAGTACTGGTAACTACCACAAATTGCCCTTGCTTTTTTTCCATTCAACACACTTCCATTTCTCTTACTAACAAATTTCCCTTGTGCCTCTGTTCTTTTCTTTATCCGATTCATACTCAATGAACATTCTGAAGTCCATCCACAAGGCACAGAGGTAAAATTAACATCTCAATTATAACTCTACACTTGGTAGCACATTGATTCTATTTACATGGTTACTGAGATGCATAGCCATGATTTTCTAGATGTATCATGCTCATAGGTAAGCTTACCTCTGTCTTTCTCAAACTAGATCATCTTAATTTCTAGCTTTTGTGCTCAGAAGTCATAACTATTAAAAAAATTACCATTTTAGAGTTTACGGTGATTAACTTCTTTTCTGAATGTCTCTAGATTTATTCTCTACACTCTTGCTGGCACGTTTCAGTTGTCATTTGATCTATATAACATACCACACCTCTGTGCCTTCACACATGCAATCTCTACTGTTTGGTATCCTATTCTTTCATTTTTCACCTGAATAAGTTACACTCATTAGTTAAGTCTCAACTGAAGTATCACCTCTTCTACAAAGTGTGTCCTGTTTTTCCGTGAGTCTGCATCAACATCTCTTCCTCTTCCCTCCCAATGCATTGTCTATCCCTCTATCACAACACTTACTGCATTGTACTATAACTGTTTCCTCAGCTGTCTTCCCCATTAGGCTGTGTGTCCAGTTGTTTCAGGATAAGTTGTTCAAAAGGCTACTGTTTCTCTATTGAATTGCCTTTTCAGCTTTATAAAATATCAGTTGACTATATTTGTGTGAGTGTATTCCTAGGCTCTCTAATCTATTCCATTGATCTATTCTTTCATTAATACTATGCTGTTTTATAGTCTTTACATTGGATAATGTGGGTCCCCTAACTTTGATCTTTCTTCTTCCTGTTCACTATTGTGTTGGCTATGCTAGGTGTGTTATCTTTTCACATAAACTCTCATAATAGGCTGTCAAAATTTTTGAAAATCTTGTTTGGATTTTTACTGGAATTGTATTGAATCTACAGCTCATGCTTGTTAGAACTGGCACTTAAGTATATCCACTTTTTGAATCCATGAACACAGAATATCTCTCTATTTATTTAAATTTTCTTTGATTTTTCTCCTCAGTGTAATTTTTCACATATAGTTCCCACAAATATGCCATCATATTTATACGTAAATATTTCATTTTGTGGTGCCATTACAAATGATATTTTTATTTCAAATTCCAATTGTTTGCTGCTGATATAAAATAAACTGACTTTTGTGCATTAATCTTATATCCTGTCGCTTTGTTATATAAATTCCAGAAGTTTTTTGTTGATTGGAATTTTAGACACATATAGTTATGTCATAAGCAAATACAGATAGTTTTATTTATGCATTTCTAATATGTATACCTTTATTTCGTTCTTTTCTTCTCTTATCTCACTACTGAGATCTTCTAGTATAATGTTCCTTGCCTTGCCTTGTTCCAGATCTTACAGGAAAAGTGTCCAATCTCTCCATTAGCTGTAGCTGTTTTTCTATTTATCAAGTTGAGGAAATTTGATAAGTTTTTACCATGCATGTATATTACATTTTGTCAGATTATTTTTTCTGCCTCAATTTATATGATTACATAATTTTGTATCTTTACTTTGTTGATATGATGGACTACACTGAATGATTTGCATAATCAGCCTTGCATGATGGAATAAATCACACTTAGTTGCAGTATATCATCCTCTTATATATTCTGGGATTTGATTTATTAATATTTTGTTGGAGGTTTTCGGGTCTATTTATGAAAAACATTGATCAATAGTTTTCCTTCCTTTCAACATCTTTATCTCATTTCTATAGTATATTAGTATAACATGAATATAAAACCCGTGCTGGTCTTACAGAATTAGTTAGGATGTAGTACTTCCGCCTGTTTTCTGAAAGAGATTGTAAATAATATTAATTATTCCTTAAAAGCTTATTACTAGGTTGGTGCAAAAGTAATTGCTATTTTTTCCATTAAATTACTTTTTCACCAACCTAATAGAACTCACTAGTGAATCTATCTTGGCCTGGTGCTTTCTCTTTTGTGAGGCTATTAATTTTTATTTCAATTTATTTAATAAATATTGGGCTAGTCATGTGATCTATTTCTTCTGGTATGAGTTTAGGGAGTTTGTGTCTTTCAATGAATAAGCATATTTTACCAAAGTTACCAAACACACAGAGTTGTCATAATTTTCCCTTGACATCATTTTAATGCCCATGAGATCAGTAGTGATGACCTCTCCTTAATTTCTAATATTGATAATTATATCTTTTTTTTCTTGGTGAGGCTAGCTAGTGTATCAGTTACATTCATCTTTTCAAATAACTATTTTTTTGTTGCACTGATTTTTTCTATTGTTCCTACTTTCAATGTTATTGAGTTCCTCTCTAATTTTTATTTCTTTTCTTCTGTTTGCTTCAGACTTAAACTGCTTTTCTTTAGATTCCTAAGGTGAAAGTTGAGATTACTTATTTAGATGTATCTTCCTTTGTAATACATGCATTTCAGTGCTATAAATTTCCCTTTATCCAATGTATTTGCTGAATCCCACAAGTTTGGATAAGTTGTATTTTCATATTCATTTAGTTTGATTTTTTAAAAAAACTTGAGATTTCCTCTTTCATCTACGTATTATTTATTTATTTTTTACTTTTATTTATTTTATTTTATTTTATTATTATTATACTTTAAGTTTTAGGGTACATGTGCACAATGTGCAGGTTAGTTACATATGTATACACGTGCCATGCTGGTGTGCTGCACCCATTAACTCGTCATTTAGCATTAGGTATATCTCCTAATGCTATCCCTCCCCCTTACCCTGACCCCACAACAGTCCCCAGAGTGTGATGTTCCCCTTCCTGTGTCCATGTGTTCTCATTGTTCCATTCCCACCTATGAGTGAGAACATGCGGTGTTTGGTTTTTTGTCCTTGAGATAGTTTACTGAGAATGATGATTTCCAATTTCATCCATGTCCCTACAAAGGACATGAACTCATCATTTTTTATGGCTGCATAGTATTCCATGATGTCTATGTGCCACATTTTCTTAATCCAGTCTATCATTGTTGGACATTTGGGTTGGTTCCAAGTCTTTGCTATTGTGAATAATGCCGCAATAAACATACGTGTGCATGTGTCTTTATAGCAGCATGATTTATAGTCCTTTGGGTATATACCCAGTAATGGGATGGCTGGGTCAAATGGTATTTCTAGTTCTAGATCCCTAAGGAATCGCCACACCGACTTCCACAATGGTTGAACTAGTTTACAGTCCCACCAACAGTGTAAAAATGTTCCTATTTCTCCACATCCTCTCCAGCACCTGTTGTTTCCTGACTTTTTAATGATTTCCATTCTAACTGGTGTGAGATGGTATCTCATTGTGGTATTATTTAAAAGTGTGTTGTTTAATCTGAGTATTTTAAAAAAATTTTTTAGATATCTATATTGGTTTCTATTTTAATTTCATTGTGTTTTGTGTACATACTTTGTATAATTTATATTACTTTAAATCTGTAAAGGGGTGTTTTATGGCTATGAAATAAATTTTTGTGTGGCCCCAAAATTCATATGTTAAAGCCTATCCCCTAATATGAGGGTATTTGGAGATGAAGACTTTGGTGATTAATTAGGATTAGAGTTACATTAAGTCATTAGGATGAGGCTCTCATGATGAGGGTAATGTCTTTACAATAACAGAAAGAGACTTCACCATCTGATGATAAGCAAGAAGGGGTCTATCTTTAAACCAAGAAGAAGGCTATCTTCAGGAATAGAACTGGCCAACACTTTGATTTTGGACTTCCCAAGCTTCAGAACTGTGAAAAATAAGTTTCTGTTTAAGCCACCGAGTTTATGGTATTTTGTTAGAGCAGCCTGAGCTGACTAAGAGAGTGGTCTACAATGTGCTCCACCTTGGTGGAAATTCTGTGTGACTTCAGAAGAACGTGTATTCAACTGATGCTGAATGGAGTATTTCATATTCCATATAAATGTCAATCAGATCAAGTTGAGTGCTAGTGCTGTATAGGTCATCTAACTATATACTTAGATTTTTGCCTGATTGATCTATAAATTATTGACAGGGGATTCTAAGGTTTCCAAATATAATAGTAGTTAGAATGCAAATGTGTTTATCTCTTAGAAAATTAATGCCTATATTACCAAGTAATGCCTGTCTTTACCTTGACAATTTTTTAAAAATATTATTTGTGTGAAATATATATAGCTACTCACGTTTTATTTTGATTAGGGTTCAAATGGTGTAGCTTAATTCATTCCTTTATTTTTCACCTATCCTTCCATGTCTTTGTATTTAACATTGGTTTATTGTAGGAAGCATATAATTTAATCATTTTTTATCCATTCTGACAATCTCTGCCTTTTTTCAAGTTCAGAAATAAATGCAGTTTTTTTATATAAGTAAATTGCATGTCACGGGGGTTTGGAGTAAAGATTATTTCATTACCCAGGTAATAAGTATAGTACCTGACAGGTTGTTTTGTATCATTTCCTTTCTCCCACACTCCACCCTCAAGTAGGCATCGAAGTCTGTTTTTCCCCTCTTGGTGTCCACGTATTCTTGTTGTTTAGCTCCCACTTATAATGGAGAACATGCAGTATTCAGTTTTCTGTTCCTGTGTTAACTTGCATAGGATAATGGCCTCCAGTTTCATCCATGTTGCTGCAAAGAATGTGATTTCATTCTTTTTTAGGGTTGCAAGAATTCCATTATGTATATGTGTCACCTTTTTTACCCAGTCTACCATGGATGGGCATGTATTCTGATTCCATGTATTTGCTATTACGCACAATGCTTCAAAAAAAAGTGTGTCTATGTCTTAATAGCAGAATGATTTATATTCCTTTGGGTATTATACCCAATAATAAGATTGCTGGGTAAAATGTTAAGTGTCTTTTAAGTTGTTTCAGGAATCACCGCACTGCATTCCCAATGGCTAAACTCATTTACATTTCCACCAGCAACGTATAAGCGTTCCCTTTTCTTCACCACCTTGCCGTCATCTGTTATTTCTAGGCTCTTTAATAATAGCCATTCTGACTGGTGTGAGATGGTGTCTGATTGTGGGTTTGATTTATATTTCTCTAATGATTAATGACATTAAGGATTTTTTCATATGCTTGTTGGCTGCATGTATGTCTTCTTTCAAAAAGCGTCTGTTCATGCCATTTGCACACTGTTTAATGGGGTTGTTTTTGTTTATTGCCGGTAAATTTAAGTTTCTGATAGTTTCTCGATGTTAGACCTTTGTCAGATGCATAGTTTGCAAACATTTTCTCTCATTCTGTACAAAGTCTGTTTGAGCTATTCATAGTTCATTTTGCAAAAGCTCTTTAGATGATTAGGTCCTATTTTGCAATTTTCTTTTTTGTTAAAATTGCTTTTTTGGCATCTTTGTCATGAAATCTTTGCCAGGTCCTATGTCCAGAAGGGTATTTCCTAGATTATCTTCCAGGGTTTTTAATAGTTTTAGGTTTTGCATTTAAGTAATTAATCCATCTTGAATTGACTTTTGTATGTGGTGTAGGAAAGGGGTCCAAATTCAATCTTTCGCATATGGCTAGCCAGTTATCCTAGCACTATTTATGGAATTGGGAGATCTTTCCCCATTGCTTGTTTGTTGCTTTGTCAATGGTTCAATGGTCATAGGCATGACATAGGCATGTTCCATTATTTCTCGGCTCTCTATTTTGTTCTATTGGTCTGTGTGTCTGTTTCTGTACCAGTAGCATTCTCTTTTGGTTACTGTAGCCCTGTAGTGTACTTTAAAGTCACATAATGTGATTCCTCCAGCTTTCTTCTTTTTCCTTAGGATTGCCTTGGCGTTTCAGGCTCTTATTTGATTCCATATGAATTTTTAAAGACTTTTTCTAATTTTGTGAAGAATGTCTTTGGTAGTTCGATAGAAATAGCATTGAACCTGTAAATTGTTTTGGGAAGTATGGCCATTTTAACAATATTGATTCTTTGTATTCATAATCATGGAATGTTCTTCCATTTTTTTGTATCATCTCTGGTTTTTTGAGCAGTGTTTTATAGTTCTTGTAGAGATCTTTCACCTCCCTGGTTAGCTGTATTCCTGTGTATTTTATTTTTACTGTAGCTAGTGTAAATTGAATTGCATTCCTGATTTGGCTCCTGGCTTGGCTATTGGTGTATAGGGATGTTGGTGTTTTTGTATGTTGATTTTGTATTCTAAAATATTGCTGAAGTTGTTTATCACCTGAAGGAGCTCTCAGGCTGAGACTATGAGGTTTCCTAAGTATACAGTTATGTCTTCTGAAAACAGGGATAGTTCGACTTCCTCTCTTCCTGCTTGGATGCTTTTTATTTCTTTCTCTTGCCTGATTGCTCTGGACCGGACATCCAATACTGTGTTGAATAGAAATGGTGGGAGACAGCAGCCCTTTCTTGTACCAGTTTTCAAGGGGAATGCTTTTGGCTTTTGCCAATTCAGCATGATGTTGACTGTGGGTTTTCACAAATGGCTCTTGTTATTTTGAAGTATGTTCCTTCAATGCCTACTTTATTGAGGATTTTTAATATAAAAGAATGTTGAATTTTATCAAAAGCCCTTATGCATCTATTAAGATGGTCATGTAGTTTTTGTTTTTAGTTTTCTTCAAATTGAATCACATTTATTGATTCGTGTATGTTTAACCAAACTTGCATCTCAGTGATAAAGCCTGCTTGATTGTGGTGGATAAGCTTTCTGACGTGCTGCTGGATTCAGTTTGCCAGCGTTTTGTTGAATATATTTGCATGTATCTTCATCAAGGGGATTAGCCTGAAGTTGTCTCTTTTCTTGTGCTTCTGCCAAGTTTTAGTATCAGACTAATGCTGGCCCCATAGAATGAGCTCATGAGGAGTCTTGTCTCCTTAATTCTTTGGAATATTTTCGGTAAGAATGGTATCAGCTCTTCTTTATACATCTGGTAGAATTTAGTTTGAATTAATTTCTCCTGGGCTTTTTTTATTGTTGTTCATTTCTTTTTATTAAAGATTCAATTTCAGAACTTGTTATTGTTATGTTCATGATTGAATTTCTTTCTGGTTCAGTCTTGGGAGATTCCATGCATCCAGGAATGTATCTATTTCTTCTAGATTTTCTAGTTTGTGTGTATAGAGGTGTTTAGTCTCTGAGAGTTTTCTGCATTTCTGTGAGGTCAGTGGTAATGTCCCCTTTATCACTTCTGGTTGTCTTTACATAGATATTCTCTCCTTTTTTCTTTGTTAGTCTAGCTAGCAGTTTCTCTATCTTATTAATTTTCTTCAAAAATCCAAACCCTGTATTTGTTGACCTTTGGCATGGTTTTTCTCATCTCAGTTTTCTTTATCTCAGCTCTGTTTTTTTGTTATTTCTTTTTTTCTTCTAGCTTTGGGGTTCGTTTGGTCTTGGTCCTCTAGCTCCTGTAGTTGTGATGTTAGGTTTATAACTTAAGACCTTTGTAACATTTTGATGTGGGTGATTAGTTATATAAACCTCCCTCTTAACACTGCTTTAGCCACATCCCAAAGATTCTGGTCTCTTGCTTCTTTCTCATTAGTTTCTAATAATTTCTTGACTTCTGCCTTAATGGTATTATTATAAAAGTCATTCAGGAACAGGTTGTTTGATTTCTATGTAATTGCATGGTTTTGAGAGATTTTCATAGCATTGCTTTCCACTTGTATTGCACTGTGGTCTAAGAGTGTCCTTGGTATGATTTTGTTTTTTGGGTTTGTTGTTGTTGTTGTTGTTGCTGTTCTTTTACTTTGCTTAGAATTGTTCTGTATGACTGTGTGGTTGAGTTTAGAGTATGTGCCATGTGTTAATGAGAGGAATGTATGTTATTTTTGGGGGGATGGAGAATTCTGTAGATGTATATTAGGTCCATTTACTTAAGTGATGAGTTCAGTTCCTAAATATCTTTAATTTTCTTCCTTAATTATCTGTATAATTCTGTCAATGAGATGTTGAAGTCTTTTATTTTGTGGAATTTCAAGTCTCTTCATAGGTCCCTAAGAACTTGCTTTATGAATCTAGGTGCTCGTATGTTGAGTTTGCATATATTTCGTATAGTTAGTTAGATCTTCATGTTAAATTGAATCCTTTACCATTATGTAATTCCCTTGTGTTTTTGATATTTGTTGGTTTAAAGTCTGTTTTGCCTAAAATTAGAATATAAACTCTTGTTTTTGTCTGTTTTGTGTTTGGCAGATTTTTCTTCATCCCTTTTTTTGTGAACCTATGGGTGTCATTGCATGTGAGCTGGGTATCTTGAAGACAGCAAACAAATAGGTCTTGCTTCTTTATAAAATTTGCCACACTCCCTTTTAATTGGGACATTTATCCTGTTTAAATTCATAGCTAATATTGATATATGTGGATTTGACCCTGTCATTGTGTTGTTAGCTGGTTATTATTCGGTCTCATTTGGGTAGCTGCTTCAAAGTGTCACTGGTCTACATATTTAAGTGTATTTTTGTAGTGGCTGGTAATGATCTTTCCTTTCTATATTTAGCACTCCTTTCAAGACCTCTCGTAAGGTAGGTCTGGTGGTAATGAATTCCCTCAGCTTGTCTGAAAAAAAGGCCTTATTTCCTCTTCACTTATGAAGCTTAGCTTGACTGGATATAAAATTCTTGGTTGGAAATTATTTTCTTTAATAATAATAAATAACTTCTGGCTTGCAGGTTTTCTGCTGAAAAGTCTGCTGTTAGCCTAATGGGGTTCCCTTTGTAGGTGACCTGCCCTTTCTCTCTAGCTGCCTTCAATAATTTTTCTTTAATTTTTACTTTGAACAATCTAATGACTACGTGTCTTGGGAATGGCCATATTGCATAGTATCTCACAGGCGTCCTCTGCATTTCCAGAATTTGAATGTTGACCTCTCTAGGGAGGTTGGGGAATTTTTCATGGGTGAGATCCTAAAATACATTTTCAAGTTGCTTGCTTTCTTCCCATCTTATTCAGGGAAACAAATGAGTCATACATTTGATCTCTTCACATAATCCCATATTTCTCAGAGTTTTGGTTAGTTTTTAAACTCTTTTTCTCTTTTTTTTTGGTCTGACTGAGTTAGTTCAGAGAACCAGTCTTTGAGCTCCGAGAGTCTTTCCTCTCCACCTATTCTGCTATTAATATTTGCAATTGCATTATGAATCTCTTGTAGTGTGTTTTTCAGCTCTCTCAGATCAGCTTGGTTCTTTCCAATAATGGCCATTTTATATCTCAGCTCCTGTATCATTTTATTATAATCTTTAGATTTCTTGAATTGGGGTTTGGCTTTCTCCTGAATGCCAATAATCTTTATTCCTATCCATATTCTGAATTATAGTTCTGTCATTTCAGCCATTTCAGACTAGATAAGAAGCCCTACTGAGAAACTAGTGTGGTTGTTAGGCAGAAAGAAGACACTCTGGCTTTTTGATTTTTAGACTTCTTATGCTGGTTCTTTCTCATCTGTGTGGACTGATGTTCCTTTAACTGTGGTGTAATTTGAGTACAGCCAGTAGACTTCTTTTCTTGATGTTTTCAGCAGGCTGAGGCTTTCTGCAGGGTCTTTATTACTGGCTAAAGTTTTGTTTTTTGGTCTCACAGGGGGTTATATTAGCAAAGTACTTCTGGAATTGAAGTTTAGGCTATGATCTACTAGATGGTAATTAAGTGTAATGGCCAGTAGGTAGGTTCTTGCTCAGTCATGTGGCTCTTCTGTATTTCCTCACGGTTGTAGCCATGCTTCCTCTCAGTGCTCTGAAAGTATAGGCTCCTCTCCCACTTGAATGCTGGCTTCAAATCTTGGCTTGGAATTCCTAGGCTACACACACCAGCTCTTGGACTAGCTGAGGCTTTTTGTTGCCTCCCCCATTTGGAGGCAGCAGTGGAAGAGACCTTAGGACTGGTTGGGCAGAGGGCCTTTCACTTGTCTCTTGAGGCTCTACCTCAGAGAAATACAGCACTGCTATCAGTCAGTGCAATTATCCAGGATTGGGCAGCTGTGATGTAGTTCTAAGCCAGGGAGACTCTGTCTTGTAATAATCTGAGGGAGCAGGTGGGTCATGGGGGAGACACACTGGCCTCTTCTCCTTAGGGCATCTGCAGCTTGCCGGAAGTGCGGTTAAAGCACTCAGGGTCTTTGCTCCTTTCGTAGTTTGCAGAAGCAAAGGCAATACCACAGCAGTGGCAATGGCAGAATCTCTGCCTTTTAATTAGTGTATTAGGACTATCATATTGAAGTCATTATTAATATATTTGAATTTATCAGTCATGTTTGTAACACCTTTTTTATTGCCAGAGAGTTTTTCTCCTTTTCTTTCTTTTTTTGTAAGATTATATCACTTTCTTTAGCAAGTCAATTATACATCTTTAAAATTTTAATAGTTGTTCCAGGGTTTAAAGTATACATTTTTAACTAACCTAATTCGATTTTCAAATAACATTAAACTGACTTATGTAGGCTAGGAACTTATAACTTCCATTATGAAGCTGCTGTAACTTATTTATTCATATGCAATAATCACCCAATACATCTCACAGTTATTACTTCAAACAATTGTCTTATAATCAATTAAAATAATAAAATATTTTATATTTATATATGTCTTCTCTGATACTCTTTATTTCTTTATGTAGATCCAAGTTTCTGACTTATAATATTCTTGTTTTGCCTGTAGAAAATCTCTTAAGATTGCTTGCAGGGTAGTTCTGCTGGCAATTTTCTCAATTTTTGTTTGTCTGAAAAATGTCTTTATTTTCCTTCACTTCTGAAGAGTAATTTCATTAGATATAGAATTCTAGACTGGTATTTTTTTCAACATTTTAAATATTTTACTTCCTCTGCTATTTATGTTTTCTGATGATAATTGTTAGAATTTTTATATATTTTTCTGTCTAGGTGTTTTGTTCTCTCTCTCTCTCTCTCTCTCTCTGGTTGTCTTTCTGGCTCTCTCTCTCTCCCTTCCTCCATGCCTTCTTCCATCCCTTTCTCTCTACCTTCTTTTAAGAATTTCTTATTTTTTATAGCTTAAAAATCATAACCCTAAGTGTAAATTGTTAGGCTATTTATTCTGGTTGGTGTTCTCTGAGTTTTATGGATTTGTAGTTTTGTACCATAATTAATTTTGGAAAGTACTCAGTCCTTATTAATTCTGCTTTGGTTTGTTTTTCCTTTCAAGATTTCAATTATATGTATGTTATAACATTTAAAAATGTCCCAAAGTTCTTGGAATTTCTATTCTGCACTTTTTTGAACATTTTTCCTTTATTTGCAAGTTTCTGTTTCAGCATCATAATTGAATGTTTCTCTTGATGCATCCTCAAGTTCACTTTTTTTTTTTTTTGGCTGTGCTGAGTGTACTGATAAGCTCATCAAAAACGTTTTTCATTTTTTTTCTTTTTGAGATGGAGTCTCACTGTGTAACCCAGGCTGGAGTGCAGTGGTACAATCTCGGCTGACTGCAAACTCCGCCTCACAGGTTCAAGCGATTCTCCTGCCTCAGCCTCCTGAGTTGTTGGGATTACAGTCACCCACCACCACACCTGCCTAATTTTTGTATTTTCAGCAGAGACAGGGTTTTACCATGTTGACTAGGCTGGTCTCAAACCCCTGACCTCAGGTGATCTACCCACCTCGGCTTCCCAAAGTGCTGGGATTACAGGCATGAGCCACCATGCCCAGCCTGTTTTTTTTTTTTTTTCATTTTTAACATTTTATTTTCTAAAGGTTGTGATTACATTATAGCTAACATTTTATAACATTTTATTTTGGTCTATTTTAGGATTTCTATCTTTTTGCTTATATTACCTATATGTGCTTGCATTTTTTCCTATGTTTTCATTACAGTTCTTAAAACGTATATCAGAGTTATTTTTAATGATCTTTCTGATAATTTTACCATCAGTGTCATATATGAGTCTGATATTGATGCTTTCTTACTTTCTTCAGAATGTACTTTTTCTTGCCTTTCAGCATGCTTTGTAACTTTTTTGGTTGAAAGCTGGCCATGATATTTCAGGTAAAGGGAACTGAGATATATAAGCTGATAATGTGATATTGTATGTTAATCTAACTAGATGTTAAAGTTTCCTATACATGTAGGTGCCAGAGGCTTCAAATTTTTCCAATGGCATTTTTTCTTTCATCTTCTTTGTTGTCTTTGGCTTTCTTAAAAATTCTTTCTCATAGAGATTTTATGTTTCGCTACTCTTTCTGTTTCAATCTACTATTAAAGCTCTGTTGGTATAGTGGTAAGGTATGGGGGTGGGAAAGCATTTCATTTATTATATGATTAAATCTCAATCTTTTAGTGGGCTATGACATTCAAAAATGTTATTTTAGAGTTTTCTACTATTAAGTAATACAGGATGCTGACTGGAGGGAAGGGGTGTAGCATGGGAAAATTTTCCTCCCCCAGTATGATAAGAATCTTTTCCCTTGCAGAGGAGGATTCTGTTGTAGAGAATGCCCTGAGAGTATTTCAGAATTACTGCTCTTTCTCTCCTCTGCAAGAGCCAGAAGGGACTCTTTCTCAGATATTTACCATGTGAACCTGGTGAAATTCTAAGAGGTGAAGCCCTATAAAATGTGGGGAACCCCTAAGAGTGTGGCCCCCAGCAGTATCTCACTGTCATACTACTCCACATTCAGCCTCCAGAAATTCATAATAATTATCATTTAAGTGTTTCTACCAGTTTATAGCTCCAGCAACTTTCCTGAGGTAAGTTTATCTTAGCTGTAACTCTATGGATTCACCTATCACTCCAGATTTTGGTGTAGAAGTTTGCCCTACAAGCTGTTATCTGATGGGTACAAGATAACTTATTTTCAGTTTGTTCAGTGTATTAGTCTGTTCTCACACTGCTAACAAAACCATACCCAAGACTGGGTAATTTATAAAGGAAAGAGGTTTAATTGACTCACAGTTCAGCATGGCTAGGGAGGCCTCACAATCATGGCAGAAGGCAAAGGAAAAGCAAAGTCACGTCTTACATGGCGGCAGGCAAGAGAGTGTGTACAGGGGAACTCCCTTGTATAAAACCATCAGATCTCATGAGACTTAGTCACCATCATGAGAACAGCAAGGAAAAAATCTGCCCCCATGATTCAATTACCTCCCACTGGGTGCCTCCTACCACATGCGGGAATTATGGGAGCTACAATTCAAGATGAATTTTGGGTGGGGACACAGCCAAACCATATAATTCAGGTTTTTTTGCTCTTACAAGGATGAAAATAGTGATGGTTTTCATTGTCCTTATTTGTAGGAACGATTAATAAAACCAGACGTCCCATGTTTGACCTTATGTATGTATCTATAATATCTGGCAAAGTGTCTTATGTATATAAGTTGATTAGTAAAAGTTGCTGATTGAACTCTTAACCTGTTGGGAAGGAATATGGGCTATATAGTCAGCAATACAGAAATAGGGTCACAATATGCTTACATTTTTAACAGCCTTAATGCTGAATCATTCACCCTAATATTTTCAACTAAATTTCACTGTTCCAGGTAATAATGGTTTCTGATTATGTCCTTTACTATTTTCTTTACAACTTTAACTCAAACCTAGAGTCTAACTCCCTACAATGCTGAGCTAATGTTGACCTTTCTTCTTTCCTTAAACATCATTCAAATTTTCTTGCTTGCTACAGTATCTTAGATACTTTTTGTACCCATTCACTAACCTCTACAAGCCTCAATCAATATTCTAACCAAAAAAAAGATAAGATTGCTGAGAGCCTGACTCTACAAATAGCTCTTCTAGATAATATTAGGTAATATTTACTTACTTATTAATATTTCATCTTTTCAAGTGTAACTATAACATTTACTAAGATACATAATATCATGTATCATTTAAAAGTCACAATACATATATAAGGTTTAGGTCATATGAAGTATTTTCTCAGACCAGTATGGATTTAAAATAGAAATCAATAACAGATATATATGGAAAATCTCCAGATGTTTAGAAACAAAGTACACAACTTTGAATAATACATAAGCCAATGAATAGAAACTATTTTGAACTAAATAAAATGAAAATACAAATTATTAAATTCGATTGGGTACAGCTGAAACAGTGCTTAAAGGAAAATTTGTGGCAATAAACACTCTTATTAGTGAAGAAGAAAGGTTTCATATTGATGTAACTCAGCTATCACCTTAATATGCATAAAAATAAAAGCAAATTGAATCCAACATAAGCAAAAGAAAGGAAACAAAAAACATAAGAGCAGAAATTAATGAGATACAAAATAGAAAAACAATAAAGGAAAATCAATAAAATCCAAAGCCGATTCTTTAGGGAGATGAATCATATTGTTCAGAAAAATAAATTAGGAGAGAGAGACAGAGAGAGAGAAAGAGTAAATTACCAATGTCAGGAATAAGAGAAGGGACATAATTATATAATGGTACAGACATTAAAGGTATAATTATGAGGCTGGCCAAGATGGCTGACTAAGAAGTAGCTAGTGTGTGCCTCTCTCATGGGGAGAAATAGGAGGAACAAGTAAATACATCACCTTCAACTGAAACATCCAGGTACATATATTGGGATTCATCAAGAAACCAACTCAACCCACAAAGAATGGAGAAAAGCAAGGCAGAATGACCACCCACCCAGGAGCAACATGGAGCCCGGGGAGCCTCCCCAACCTAGGGAAGCAGAGAGTGAGTGAACGAACCTGGGGACCTACACTTCTCCCATAGATCTTTGCAACCCTCAGGTCAAGAGATCCCCTCATGAACCCACTCCATCAGGGCCTGCAGTCTGACTTGCAGAGCTACATGGAATCTCAGTGCAGCAGCCATTCAGGCCCATGTGGAGCCCTCAGAGCTTTATGTATCTGAGCTTCCTGGCAAAAGAAACTGCACCTTCAGCAGAGCAGGATGTTAGGCCACTGCACATACCCCCTAGGCAGGGGGATGAATCTAGGGGGCTGAGAAGCGACAGTCTATAGGCCCTGCTATGGCACATAGCAGGATAAGACCCACTGGCTTGGAACTCCAGCCAGCCACTGGTAGCAGTGTTACACCTTCCTGAGATGGAGCTCCCCGGGTGAGGGCAGGCTGCCATCCTTGCTGTTTCATGGCCTTAGCTGTTGTTTACTTCAGTGCAGCCACTCCTTTTTTTTTTTTTTTTTTTAACATAGTTCCATGAATCTGCTTCTCCTCACTATGCAGGACCTCACCACCAAGGTCACCAGGCAACCTCGCCAGTGTTTTACAGCTGGCAGTGCTTCTTAGCCTCTGTGAGATGGAACTTCCAAGGGAAGGGATGAGCCACCATCTTTGCTGTTTCACAGCCTTAGCCATTTTTACCTTCAGGCTCTACAGAGTCCAAGGCAACTAGGGACTGGAGCTATCCCCCCGCACCGTTCTGCAGCAGCTCTACGCAGAAGCAGCCAGTCTGCTTTTTCATGTGAATCCTTCATTTCTTTTCACTGGGTAGGATCTTCTATCTGAAGTTTACAACCAGCCCCACTGGTGTGTTCAGGCTGGCAACAGGTCAGTATCTCCCTGATGGACCTCGCAGAGGGAGGGGAATGCCACCATCTTTGCTGTTTTACAGGCTTCACTGTTGATAACTGCATGTTCTGGAGAATCCAAAGTGACTAGGGACTGGAGTGCAGCCCAGGAAATTGCAGCAGCCCTATGGAAAAGTGGCCACACTGTTTGTTACATGGGTTGTTAATTCATATCGCCTCAGTGGGTGGGTCCTCCTGGCATGAGTCTCCAGCCACACCCTGCCGGGGCTATCAAGCCAGTAGCAGCTCTGACATTCCCTGGTACAAAGTTCCCAGTGGAAGAGTGGGTTGCCATCTTTGCTACCTTGCAGCCATTGCCCTTGCCGTGGCCAGGCTCTGGAGGGTCCATGGTGACCAGGGGCTGGTCCAGATCTCCAGCACAGAGCACCCACCTCACAGAAAAGTAGTCAGGTTGTTCTCCATGCAGACCCTAGTCCACACTTCCCTTCATGGGGCAGGGATGCACAACCTGGGACTCTAGCACAACCACCCTGCTACCGCCTGACCACTTCAGTCAGAGGCAGCTCAGCAGTTACAGGAACAGCTACATGCAGATAAGTAAGAACCAACACAAGAACTCCAGCAACTCAAATGGCCAGAGTGTCTTATGTCCTCCAAACAACCACAGTAGTTCTCCCTTAACTGGGAAGAATTGGCTAAAATGACAGGACTACAATTCAGAATGTGGATAGGAATGAAGGTCATCAAGATTTAGAAGAACAGTAAAACCCAATCCAAGGAAACTAAGAATCATAATAAAATAATGCAGGAGTTTACAGATGATATAGCCAGTATAAAAAAGTACCTAACTGATCTGACAAAACTGAAAAACACACTACAAGAAGTTCACAATGCAATCACAAGTACTAAAAGGAGAATAGACCAAGCTAAGTATCTCAGAACTTGAAGACTAGCTTTCTTAAATGAGACAGCCATATTAAAATTAAAAAAAAAGAATAAAAAGGAATGAATAAAATCTCTGAAAAATATGGGATTATGTAAAGAGGCCAAATCTACTAATCATTTACATCCCTGAAAGGGATGGAGAGAAAGCAAACAACTTGGAAAACATATTTCAGTATATCATCCATGAAAACCTCCCCAACCTTGGTAGAGAGGCCAGCAGTCATACTCAGGAAATATCAAGAACCTCTGTAAGATTCTATACAAGATTATTGTCAAAATACATAATCATCAGAATTCCCAAGGTAAAAATGAGAAAAAGAATATTAAAGACAGCTAGACAGAAAGGGCAGGTCACCTACAAAGGGAACCCCATCAGGCTAACAATGGACTTCTCAGCAGAAACCCTATAAGCCAGAGAAGATTAGTGGTCTGGATTTAACATTTGTAAAGAAAAAAAAATATTCAAACCAAAATTCTGTATGCAGTAAAATTAAGCTTCCTAACTAAAGGAGAAATAAGATCCCTTTCAGATAAACAAATACTAAGGGGGTGTTTTACCACCAGACCCACCTTACAAGAGATCTTGAAAGGAGCATTAAATATAGAAAGAAATAACCACTAGCAGCCAATACAAAAACACACTTCAATACTCAGACCATAGACACTATAAAGCAACCACAAAATCAAGCCAGCATAATAATCAGCTAACAGTACAATGACAGAATCAAATCCACGCTTATCAATACTAACCTTGAATGTAAAGGGGCTAAATTCCCTATTTATAAGGCACACAGTGGCAAGCAGGATGAAAAGAAAGACCTAGTGGTAAGCTGTGTTCAAGAGACCCATTTCACATGCAATGACATCCGTAGGCTCAAAATAAAAGGATGGGGGAAAATCTACCAAGCAAATGAAAATCAGTAAAAAAGCAGGAGTTGCAATCATAATTTCAGACAAAACAGACTTTAAACCTCAAAGATCAAAAATTACAAAGAACGGCTATACTTAATGGTAAGTGGTTAAACTCAACAAAAAGGCAAAACTATCCTAAATATACATGCACCCAACACAAGAGCACAAGTTTATAAAGCAAGTTCTTAGAGACCTACAAAGAGACATAGGCTCCCACACAATAATAGTGGGAGACTTCAACATTCCACTGACAGTATTAGACACATCACTGAGGCAAAAATTTAACAAAGATATTCAGTAACTGAACTTGACATTTCATCAAATAGACATGAGACATCTACAGAACTCTCCAGACAAAAACAACAGAATATACATTCTACTCGTTGCCATATGGCACACACACTAAAATTGACCACACAATGAGAGAAAAAAACAATTCTCAGCAAATGAAAAAAAATGAAATCATGCCAAACACACTCTTGTAGCACAGTGCAATAGAAATACACATCAAGGCTAAAAAAAATTGTTTAACACCATACAATTACATGAAAATTAAACTACATGTTACTGAATGACTTTTGCAAAAATAATGAAATTAAGGCAGAAATCAAGAAGTTTCTTGAAACTAATGAGAACAAAGATACAAAATACCAGAATCTCTGGGACACAGCTAAAGCAGTATTAAGAGAGGGGATTTATAGCACTAAATGCTCACAACCAAAAGTTAGAAAGATCTCAATTTAATGACCTAACATCACAACCATGAGAACTAGAAAATCGAGAGCAAACAGAACCCAAAGCTAACAGAAGACAGAAAATAATCAAACTCAGAACTAAACTGACAGAGGTCAAAACAAACAAAAATTTCAAAAGATCAATGAATTTAGGATTTGCTTTTCTGAAATAAAAATGAAAATAGATAGAATGCTAGGTAGACTAATAAAGAAAGAAGAGAGGATTCAAAGAAACACAATTAAAAATGGCATAGGGTATGTTACCACTAACCCCACAGAAACACAAACAACCATCAGAGACTACCCTGAATACCTCTATGCATACAAACTAGAAAACCTAGACAAGATGAATAAATTCCTGGACACATACAACCTCCCAAAACTGAACCAGAAAGAAATTCCTCTTTTGAACAGACCAATAATGAGCTCTGAAATTGAATCAGTAATAAATAGCCTACAAACCAAGAAAAGTTCTAAAACAGATAAATTCACAGCTTAATTCTACCAGATGTACAAAGAGAGCTGATACCATCTCTACTAAAACTATTCCAACAAATTGAAGAGAAGGGACTCCTCCCCTACTCATTCTGAGGCCAGCATCATCCTGATATCAAAACTTGGCAGAGACACACACACAAAAAAACTTCAGGCCAATAACCATGATGAACATTGATGCAAAAATCCTTAACAAAATACTGGCAAACTGAATCCAGCAGCACATCAAAAACCTAATCCATCATGATCAAGTAGGCTTTATCCTTGAAATACAATGTTGGTTCAACATACATAAATAAATAAACATGATCCATCACATAAACAGAACTAAAGACAAAAACCACTTGATTATCTAAATGGATGCAGAAAAGGCTTTCAATAAAATTCAACATCACTTCATGTTAAAAACTCGATGAACTACGTATTGAAGGACCATAATATAAAATAGGAGCCATCTATGGCAAATCCACGGCCAACATCATACTGAATGAGTAAAACCTGGAAGCAATCCCCTTGAAAACCATCACAAGCAAAAATGCCATCTTTCTCCACTCCTATTCAACATAGTATTGGAAGTCCTGGCCAGAGCAATCAGGCAAGAGAAAGAAATAAAGGACATCTAAACAGAAAGTGAGAAAATCGAACTATTTCAGTTTGCAGATAAGATGATTCTGTATCTAGAAAACCCCATCGTGTTGGCCCCAAAACTCCTTAAGCTGATGAATAACTTCAAGAAAATTTCAGGATACAAAATTGACATACAAAAATCACTAGCATTCCTATATAGTAACAACAGTCAAGCTGAGAGCAAATAAGGAATGCAATCTCACTTACAATAACCACAAAAGGAATAAAATGCCTAGGAATACAGCTAACCAGACAGGTAAAAGATCTCTACAATGAGAATTACAGAACACTGCTCAAAGACATCAGAGATGACACACAAAAATAAGGAAGACATTCCATGTTCAGGGATAGGAAGACTCAATATCATTAACATGGTCATACTACCCAAAGCAATTTTTAAATTCAGTGCTATTTCTATCAAACTATCAATGACATTCTTCAAAGAACTAGAAAAAAAATTTTTAAATTCATATGGAATCAAAGGAAAAAAAAAAGCCCAAATAGTCAAGACAATCCTATGTAAAAAGAACAATGCTGGAGGCATTATGTTACCTGACTTCAAACTATATTACAGGGCTACAGTAACCAAAACAGCATGGTACTAGTGCAAAAATAGGCACACAGACCAAGGGAACAGAATAGGGAGCCCAGCACTAAGGTTGCACACCTACAACCATCTGATCTTTGAAAAAGCTGAAAAAACAAGCAACAGAGAAAGAATTTTGTATTCAACAAATGCTGCTGAGATAAAAAGCTAGCCATACGCCAAAGATTGAAACTGGGCCCCTTTCTTACAGCATACACAAAAATCAACTCAAGAGAGATTAAAAACTTAAATGTAAAACCCAAAACTATAAAAACCCTAGAAGACAACCTAGGCAATACAATCCTGGACATAGGAATGGGCGAAGGTATATAAAGTTTGCTTAATATTTAAAAATTGGTAAATGTAAATCACCATAGTGACAGACTAAAGAAGAAAAACTGCATGAACATATAAAAATACGAGTACAAACCGTATAGCAAAATCCAACATACATTCCTGGAACAAACTCTCAGAAAGTTGTAGGAACTTGACAGAAACTTCCTTCAAACTGGTAAACAGCATCTATATATTAAAAAAAAAAACAAAAACCTGCAGTTAATATCATATTTTAAAATGAAACGCTTAATTTAATGTGTCAAATTGGTTAGGCTATGGTGCCTAGGTTTTTGGTCAAACAGTAGTTTAGATGTTGCTATCAAATTTTTTTTTAAATTTATTTATTTATTTATTTGCTTATTTTTGAGATGGGGTCTTGCTCTGTTTCCCAAGCTGGAGTGCAGTGGCATGATCTCAGCTTACTGCAACCTCCACCTACTGCGTTCAAGCATTTCTCCCACCTTGGCTTCTCAAGTAGCTGAGACCACAGGTGTGTGCCACCATCACTCACCAATTTTTGTATTTTTTGTAGAGAAGGGGTTTTGCCTTGTGCCCAGGCTGGTCTCAAACTGTTGAACTCAAGCTATCTGCCCTCCTTGGCCTCCCCAAATGCTAGGATTATAAGCGTGAGCCACTGTGCCCTGCTGAAAGTATTTAGATGCGATTGACATTTAAATCAGTAGACTTTGAGAAAAGCAGATGACCCTCCATAATATGGGTGGGGCTCATCCAATCAATTGAAGGCCTTAAAAGAAAAAAGACTGTGGTCTCTCTAAAAAGAGGGAACTCTACCTCCAGACTGCCTTTGGAATCCATCTGTAACATCAGCTCCAGCCAGTATTTTTAACCTGCTGGCTTTCTGTGCAGATTTTTTACTTACCAGCCCCCACAATAGGAGACAATTTTCTAAAATGACCAATCAGTTTCCCAATCAGTACACACACACACACACACACACACACACAGGCACAACCTTACACACACATTCTGTTTGTTCTGTGTTCTGTTTTCTCTGGCAAAATCTAATTTAATTAACCAAAAGATTAAAAAAAATACAAGATAAGAATGCCTACTCTCACTAGTTCTATTCAACTTTATACTGGAATCTTGCTATAAGATCAGACTAAAATAAGAAATAAAAGACATAAAGACTGCAAAGGAAGAAGTAGAACTGTCTTCCTTTTCAGATAATATGATCAGGTTTATAGTAAATCCTAAAGAATATACACACGTTAGCAGGAAAATGAGTTTAGCAAGTTTGCAGAATAAAATGTCAATATACAAAAGTCAATTGCATTTCTATGAACAAGGAGTGAAAAATTAAAAGTTGAAATTTTAAAAATGAAAATATTAACAATGGCACAAAAATCTTAAACATTTAGAGATAAATTTGACAAAAGATATGCAAGACTTATACCTTGAAATCCATGAAGCAAGCATAAAGAAGACATATTAAATAGAGAGGTAAACTATGATCATGGATTGAAAGATTTGGAGATGTTAAAATGCCATTGCTTCCAAAATTGACCCATAAATGTAATAGAATCTCAGTCAAAATTCCAGCATCCGTTTAGAAAAATTTTGGAGCTGAATATGAAATTTGTATGGAAATTTACATAGCCTAGACTAGCCAAAATAATTTTAAAATGGGATAAGAAGTTAAAGAAATAATATTACCTGATATCGATATATAACATAAAGGTAAATTAATCAAGACAATGTAGTACTGATACACACTTTGACATATATAAATGGAACAGAATAATGAGTACAGTGCTGGACCCACATGTACACGATCAATTGACTTTCATCAAACATGCCAAGACTATTCCATGGGGAAATATTAATATTTTCAAAAAACGATGCTGAGAAAATTGGATTGCTACATGAAAAAATAAATGAACCTCAACCATTACATCCCACCATGTACTCAAACTAATTAAAATGACTCATAAGTCTATAAAAGTTAACAGTATAAAATTTCTAGAAGAAAACGAGGAGAAAATTTTAGTCACTTTGCATTTGCCACAGATTTTTAAAATACAACACAAAAAACTTTTTGTCAACTAAAAATGCAAATTTAAAGTTACATAAAATTCAATAAATAACTTTATAAAAATCAATACATTGAAATTCATCAACATAAAAAACATTTTTTTCTTTCAAAGATACTGTTATAAAAATCAAAAGGCAAACCAAATACTGAGAAAAAAATTTGCACAAATATCCAACACAATACTTGTATCTATGCTATATAAACATTAGAATATAAACAACCCAATCAAAATGGGCAAACATTTGAGCAGAAAGTTTAATTAAGAAATACAGACATGAAATAAGCACATAGAAAGATATTCAACATCATTAGTCATTTTGGACATGTGAAACAAAAACATGTTGAGATACCCCTGCACTCCTCTAGAATGTCCGAAATTAAAAAAAAAAAAAAAAAACTTAAAGTATTTGGTAGGTATTTAGAGCAAATAGGGCTCTCATATACTGCAGGTGGCAACGTCAAATGGTACAGCCTCTTTGCAAAACAGCTTAGTGGTTTTTAAAAACATTAAACACGCAACTAGTGTATGATTCATAAATTTATCTTCTAGCTAACTACCCAAGAGAAATAAAAACATATGTCCACAAACTGATTTCTTGCCCAAATGCTCATAGCAGTTTTATCTATAATAGTCAAAAACTGGAAAAAACCTAATGTATATCATCAGGTCAATAAACAAATCATTACATATGCATTAGTATACCACTCTGCAATGAATATCAATTAACTATTGTTATAAACAATGGTGAATGGATCTCCACAAACAATTAGGCCCAATAAAAGAAACTCCACTAAAGATGGTATATAATACATGATTGTATTTATATAAAAACTCTAAAAAAACACAAACTAATCCATGGTGACAAAAAGCATGTTTGTCATGGGTTGCTGGGCACCCAGACAGTGTCAGAGATTGGTAAGAGAGAGGAATAACAAAGGCATGTGAGAAATATTTTGGTGATAATGAATATGTTTATTATCTTGATTGTGTTTATGGTTTTATGAATATATATTTATATCAAAGGGCATCAAATTTTGCAAGTTAAATATATGCTGTTTAACGTATGGCAGTTTTACCACAACAAACTGCTTAACATGCAAAGGAAAAACATAAACACCTCAATAAAACAACCAAATAAATTAAAGAGTTGGCATGTACAATGTGACCCTGATTTCTTCAGCTATTTGGTCTCATTAAAAAGGGATTGCTCTAGTATTAAAAGGAATTAAGAAAGATAGTATGCAGATAAAATACATGGCCTTGAATAAGATCCTGGATGTAAAGATTTTTTTCTTGCAAAAATTGGTACATTTGAAAACTGAGGATTAGATGATGCTAGAAAATTATTATTAACGTTTAGATATTATAGTGTTAGTTTTTGTTTTTTGTTTTTTTTTTTTGAGACAGAGTCTCGCTCTGTCGCCCAGGCTGGAGTGCAGTGGCGCGATCTCTGCTCACTGCAACTTCCGCCTCCCAGGTTCAAGTGATTCTCCTGCCTCAGCCTCCCGAGTCGCTGGGCACACCTCCATGCCCAGCTAATTTTTCGTATTTTAGTAGAGACGGGGCTTCACCATGTTGCCCAGGCTGGTCTCAAACCCCTGAGCTCAGGCAATCCGCCCGCCTTGGCCTACCAAAGTGCTAGGATTAGAGGCATGAGCCGCCGTGCCCGGCCATGTTTTTAGTTTTAAGAGTTGTACAATTAAGTAAAGATTGAATGTGAAGATATCTGTGTTTACTTTAAAATAGTTAAGTATTAAAAAATAAAATATGATAAGAAAAAAACTGGGAAATAGGCTTCTGGTTAGTGTTTTAATGATGAATGTTTGATTTTCTGGAATAGATTACAGATATTAAGTTGAAGATACCTATTCTACCATTCAAATAATAAATATGTTGCATTAGACTCATGAACAGAAAGTGAGCCATTTAAATGGAGCCTACAGTAAAAATGATGGAATTATGATGCTCCATTTATATCCTATGGTCTGACCTACTATAAGTCAAAAGGAAGACCCATATAGCCAATTTTTAGGTTATATTTTCCTCTAAAAACATAGTATATGAGGAAAAGAGGTTTCCGTTGAAAACTTCTCTCTTCTCTTTCACTTATTTTGGCTGGTATTTTATGCCTGTTATTACAGCTCTTGTCATTCTTTCCCTCTAGATTCACACTCTCACATTACAGCTACATCACACAAAAACCTTTTCCTCTTACCAGATTCTAGTGGCACTATGAATGAATGAATGTAGTCATTCACTTATTCAACAAATATTTGCTGAATGCCAATTAGAATGATTTTGAATTTCATACATTATAATTATCTGTGGAGTTTGTAATATCTAGAAACTTCTGAGAGCCACAGTTGAAAATGTTCACTCATTAAGGCTTGTGTGGGACCTAGAGAACTCTATTAAAATAAATACAAACAAACAAAAAATGTTCACAGATGTTTCTCATTCTGTGCCGTGGTTGAGACTCACTGGCCTAGTGTATGACACTCTCTCTGCTAAGCACTGAATATAATAACTAGGTATAAGACAGATATATTTCTTGTTCCCATTAAATTCATACACTTAGTCTCTTATTCATGATTCAGTCTTATGATTTTGGATACTATCTTAATCTATTCAGAATGTTATAACAAAAATAATAGGCTGGCTGGGTTCAAAACAAAAGACATTTATTTTTCACAGTTCTAGAGGCTGGGAAGTCTAAGATTCAGGCATCTATAGATTATGTGTTTAGTGAAGACCCACTTCCTGGTCCGTAGACTGCCTTCTTCTCTGAGTCCTCACATGGTAGAAAGGGTGAGTTATCTCTCTGGGATCTCTTTTAGAATAACACTAAACCCATTCATGAGGGCTCTACCCTATGACCTAACAGCCTACCAAAGGCCTCACTTTTTATTACCATCACATTGGGGATTAGGATTTCAACATATAAACTTTGGGAAGATGCATTCAGTCTACAGCACTTCACTCCTAGTCCCCACAAATTCATGTCCTTATATGCAAAATACATTTATTTTATCCCAACAGACCCCAAATCTTATTTCATCATTTACTCTAGGGTATAAAATCAAAAGTCTCATCTAAATATTATTTAATTAGAAATGGATGAGGGTCAGTGTATGATTAATCCTGAGACAAATTGTTCTCCAGCTGTAAACCTGTGAAACCAAACAAGTTATGTGCTTCCAAATTACAGTGGTGGGACAGGCTTAGAATACATATTTTCATTTCAGAAGGGAGAAACAGGAAAGAAGAGGCTATGGACCACAAGTAAGTCCAAACTACAAGGCAAACTCCTTATCTTAAGGCTTGACAATTACCCTTGTTAGTTCCACATTCTGCCCTCCAAACCCACTGGCATAGAGGTTCCACTTTCTGGACCCATTGATGCAGCAGTCCTGCCCTGAAAGCTCTGGTTGGAAGGGGGAAAAAAAAAAAAGAAAAAAAAAACCTTTTTTTTTTTTTGAGAAAATAAGAGATTTCATTTTTGATATGATGAGTGTCAAAATGTAATATCCAAGTAGATATGACTTGATGGCATTTACTATAGACTGAATGTTTGTGTTGCCCCAAAATTAATATGAATGAGCATGGCTATATTTCAATAAAACTTTATTTGTGGACATAAAACTTTCAATTTGATTTGATTTGATGTATAATTAAATATTCTTTTTCAGAATTTTTGCTTAACCACTTGAAAATATAACTATTATCTTTAGTTTGCTGGCCATATAAAACAAGTCGGGGACTAGATTTTTCCTATGTGCCATGGTTTGCCAATCCCTGGCCTAGATGATGAATATTATAGTGTCTTCACTAGGGCAAAGATGGAGAGTCAAGAGCATATACTAGAACCAAGACTTTCAATTGACAGAATGCAAGAAATATTACAGAGAAAATAAATGGGAAGAACTCCTAGTTTCTGTCTTGGGGAACTAAATAGACAGTTTTATTGCTCACTTACCAAGAAATACAATGGCATAAGTACGTTTACAAGAATGTTATAACTTAACACCTAATGTTAGTTAAGTTATAACATTAGGTGTTTTGAGGTTGGGTTCTTTCTCCAATTACATTCTCACAGACTTTTACTTAAATTTCTTTCATTCGTTCTCCTAGCTAACCATATAAACTTTAATTGTTAAGGTCAGACTTAAGATTTCAGCTTCTCCAGAAAACCTTTTCTTATTTCTATTGCCATCATTGACTTGAAAACATGAAGGGGAAATAAAGATATTCCCAGACAAACAAAAGCTGAGAAATTTCATCAACACCAGACCTGTCCTACAAAAAATGCTGAAGGGAGTAGAAAAGGACATTAGAAAGCAATAGTAATCTCCTGAAGGTACAAAACTCATTGATTATAATAAGTACACAGAAAAACACAGAATATTATAACACCGTTACTGTGGTGTACAAAGCACTCTTATCCTAAGTAGAAAGACTAAATAATGAATCATTCAAAAATAATAACTGCAACAACTTTTCAAGACATAGTACAATAAGATATAAATAGAAAAAAAAAAGATTAAAGGTGGGGACACAAAATGTAGGGGTAAAGTTTTTATTAGTTTCCTGTTTGTTTGTTTACACAAACAGTGTTATCAGGTTAAAATAATAGGTTATAAGATAGTATTGACAAGCCTCATGGTAACCTGAAACCAAAAACCATACAATGAAGAAACAAAAAATAAAAAGCAGACAACTAAGTAATATCACCAGAGAAAATTACCTTTACTAAAAAAAGACAGAAAGGAAAGAAAGAAGGAAGAGAAGACCACAAAACAACCAGAAAACAAATAACAAAATCGAAAGAGTAGAAGTACTTATCATTAGTAACACTGAATGAACTAAACTTTTAATGAAAGCCAAAAAAAAGTCTTTAAGATGTTTAATTCCTCTTTTACTTTCATTCTTAAACTTTTCCCCCCATAGACTCTCATTTTCACCCTCAGTTTTACTTTATCCTTTCCTTGGGATTTTAAACTCTTACAATGATTTACTAAACTTGTTTCTGTATGAGCCAGATGAAAAACTGCAAATAAGTGCAAACCACTGCAAAATACTGAATTGGAGAAAAACATTAATTCCATTGGAAGCTTGACTGCATCCACACTGCACTCATGCTGTTTAATTTCAACTAAGTATTTCTCGATTCTCAGAAATCCTTCATCCTTTTCCTTATCTCATGTTGACTTCCTATCACATTCCTCACAGCTGTTGTTCAAACCTCTTCACTCTCCTCCCAGGTCACTAGAAGGCACAGATATTGCTGCTTACTTATTTAGATGGAGTCTATCCAAGGCGTTGGGGCTCAGAAACCAGTACCTCACCTCAAAATATAGCACTTTGACATGGTAAACTGAGGAAGCCTCAAGGTCTCTCTGATCTTGCCCCCTGTCAACAACCACAGTTGCTCAATCCTCTGTCTTTCCCCAAGGACAGGATAAAGTTTTTTTCTCTGATGTTCCCCTATCTTTCTAAAGCCTGGACCTGCTAAAGAAGAAAACAATTGCCTCGAAACCCTTCCCTGAGTTTTCTTTAACTGAACTTATATTGCAGGAAGAAAGACTGAAGTCTGTTAACACACTTGGACAGACTTTTGTTGCAAACCATTGTCTGCTCTGCAGACCCAACAGACTTTGTCTCAGACTACTGTTCTCCAAGCTCATTGAATTCCCTTAAAAATTATGTACTACCCCCGCTAAAATCATCCACACTCCCCCATCTCTTTTTGACCTTAGGAGAAGGGTATATAATTACCTTTACCCCATCTTGTTTGTGGTGGGGTAATCACTGCGATATTTCCCTTCATACATGCTAATAAATCTGTATGTCATTTCCCCTATTAAGCTGACTTTTGTGAGTTGATTCTTCAGCAAACATATGAAGGACAAAAAGGAAGCTTTCCCTCTGTGCCCACAAGAGCAATCTCTTTCATTTTTTCACTTTAATTCAAAACCTTCCTATATGTTAATTCACTTTTAAAATTCTTTCTAACAAATTCAAAGCAAGAGCAGTTCTTCTGCCATTCTAAGACTTTTGTCTCCATCTGTTAACTGAAACACGTTCATTCCTGCTCCTTTTAGAATCATACTCTAACAGTTATCCCTCTTTTTCTGGCATTTTTGAATCTCTGTTTATTAACTGCTTTTCTTTTTGCCTAAAAGCATACTGAAATTTCCTGATCCTTAAATAAACACTTTTTGTCCTAACTTTCCTAACAATCTGAATTACCATTCTGTTTTTCCATTAAACAAAAGTGTACAAGACATCCATCCGAAGAAACAGACTTAGCCCTATACTTTTTAAGCCAACCTAATTCATTCAGGCTTGGGTCTCATATTGGCAAACCAAGGATAATGAAGAAGAGCTGAATGCTTTTTAAAGAATAGTAAGGTCTATCTCATAATTCCCAATTTTGTCTCTGTTTCACTTTACCTCTGCCTGGCTCTTAACCTATGCCTTTGCCTCTCATTTTAAGTTTGATGCCCATCCTGTGGACAAAATGATTTTTATGTCATTTCTGGTTTCTTGAAGAAACCTCTCTAACTCTTCTCACCCTTTCTTTGTACAGTAGTATTCTGCAAACCAACTCCAGGTGCCTGCTTCCTTGGTGAGCTTTCTTTGGAGAAACTGTTCTGACACAAAGCAGATAAAATAGCATTTCCTAGTCACCTACACCGAGAGAGAGGATTCTGCAGCACAGACTATGGCATTCTGATCTATGTGATACTACAATTACTACTAGCTAACATTTTTTGAATGTTAGAAGCCAAATTATCATTCTAAGCCCATTATATGTATTACCTCATTTGATTTTCACAACTCTTTAAGGTAGGTACTGTTGCTGTATCAATTTTACGTAGGAGGAAACTGAGTCACTGAATTACTAAGGCCTTTGCTTATGGTGATGCACAGCTGGTAAATGGGAGAAAAGGGATTTTAATCAGCCAGATTATCTCCAGAAACTATGCTATTCAGGCAAACTTTTTCTAATGAGTTTGTACACAGTTTAAAGAAGAGCTCTTAACTGCTTCAATCATCATTTAATACGTTCTTTTTAAAACTGTAGAATACCTCCTGGGAGCCTCATTTTGGAAAAAAATGGCTAATAATCAAGTCAAGATTTAACTGGGTTGCCTCTTCTACTGATTGAATTTTATAATCGATAGCCTCAAATGTTGCCAACTTATCTAAGCATACCAACCAGAAATGAAGTCACAAGCACCACCGTATTAACTACATGGTATAAGTATTTTAACTGTCAAGAACAACAGTTGGTTTGTGAATAATTTTTAAACTTGACAAACTTCATCTATAAATTAGATTCATTTAAGTGGCTATGCAAATCACTTATGTCTTCCTCAAGAACTTTTTATTTAATGTGCTAATTCGTTTCTGACATAATTGGACATAATACAGCTACTGATTAAAAGAGCACTTCTGCAAAGGCAGAATGGTAAGTAGCTATAAGACCAAGTGCAAGAAACTCTAGAAAAACTTTCTTTACTGTATTTTGTCCACAAAGGGTAATTCAGGCCAGAGGAAGGCCTGTTTAGAAGTTTCCCTAAGAAAAAAGATGAGTGACTAGGTAGAAACAGTACCTTACATTTATATGGCACTTTATATTGTGTAAAGCATTTTTACTTCCATTCTTACAATTGTGGCTCGCAACTCTGCTGGGGTAGACAAGCTGTCAAGATTTCTTTTTTTTTCTCTTTTCTTTTTTTTTTTTTTTTTGAGACGGAGTCTCACTGTCACCCAGGCTGGAGTCCAGTGGCACGACCTCGGCTCACTGCAAGCTCCGCCTCCTGGGTTCATTCCATTCTCCTGCCTCAGCCTCCCCAGTAGCTGGGACTACAGGCACCCACCACCACGTCCAGCTATTTTTTTTTTTGTATTTTTAGTAGAGACGGGGTTTCACCGTCTTCGCCAGGATGGTCTTGATCTCCTGACCTTATGATCCACCCGCCTCAGCTTCCCAAAGTGCTGCAATTGCAGGTGTGAGCCACCACGCCTGGCCTTTTTTTCTATTTTTAAATTTATATCCTGTTTTGTCTTGGTTTACAGGAAGCTCAAAAATACACTGAATAAGGCCAGGTGCGGTGCCTCACACCTGTAATCCCAGCACTTTGGGAGGCTGAGGTGGGCGGATCACTTGAGGTCAGGAGTTTGGGATCAGCCTGGCTAACAAGGTAAAACCCTGTCTCTAATAAAATACAAAAATTAGCCTGAAGTGGTGGCGAGTGCCTGAAATCTCAGCTACTCAGGAGGCTGAGGCAGGAGAATCGCTTGAACCCAAGAGGTGGAGGTTGCAGTGAGCCGAGATCATGCCCCTGCACTCCAGGCTGGGCAACAGAGTGAGACTCCCTCTAAAAAAAAAAACAATAAGTAAAATTTAGAAATAAAGAAATAAACAGAATAATTTTGTGTAAATATAAGTGCAACTTTATACCTTTTACCTCTATATTGTTCTGACCTTTCCCCCTTACTCTATTCATTTTTTAAAAGTATTTAGCTGTTTAAAGTATTTTCATTATAAGCTTCCACAAGTATTTTAAAAAATATGTAAGATATAAATTCCAAGTATGTAAAAATTGATAACACTTCCTCCTAGCAAAATGGTAGGCCCAAGGACTCATCACCAGAGCACAGAACGCAATCTAATCTCACAAGTGCACCTATCAAAAGAACCCTGCTATTTCACATTGTCATAGAAAAAAACTCAGAGTAACATAATATGATGCACAATACAAATGTACACTTAAGCATTATTAAGATAAATTCATAATTTATATGTTCTTATGCCACTGTTTATTTGGCTAATAATATATCATGAAGATATTTCCATGTAGGTATAGACAGATCTACATTATTTGACTAAATGGACTATTAGACTTTTTCCTATAGAGTTGTTTGAGCTCCTTATATATTCTGGTTATTAATTTCTTGTCAGATGGGTAGTTTGCATATATTTTCTATCATTCTGCGGGTTGTCTCTTCGCTTGGTTGATTGTATGCTTTGCTCTGCAGAAGCTTTTTAACTTGATGTGATCCCACGTGTTCATCCTTGCTTTGGTTGCCTGGACTTGTGGGGTATTACTCAAAAACTCTTTGCCCGGTTCAATGTCCTGGAAAATCTCCCCATTGTTTTAGTAGTTTTACAGTTTGAGGTCTTAGATTTAATGTATAATATTTCATTATATGGATGATACTTAAAAATTTAACTCGCTCCCGTTCATAGGCCTTTACAAAAAAGGTGGAACACACTTTATAATATTGTTTTCAATTTCTTATTTTTTGTCTGAGTGCCTTGTTTATATCTTCACTCATTATTCAATTTAGTTGTTTTGTTTTTTTAATTTATTGATTTTTAAGAGTCGTTACATATTATAGAACTTCTCATTTTTCTCTTGTGTGAAAAAATATGTTTCACAGTCTATTAGCAAATGAAAGAAAACAAATGAAAGAGGCATTCTATCTGGCAGAAGAATATTTAGGGTGTAGAGAAGAGCAAGAGCCTCAAGTGCAACAAGAAAACCAGTGTGACTTAGATTAAGATAGAAGGGTGAAATAGGAAGCAAAAAAGCAGTTTGCAGTAATGTCATGTAGGGCCTTGTAGGCCTTTACAAGAGGCTTATTTTTACTCTGAATAAGAAGGAAAACCATTGGAAGGTTGTAAAAAGATAAAGACATGATCTGACCAATGCTACAAAAGAGCTGTTCTGGCTGATGGGCAGAGTATAGGCTTGTGAGAGGATTGTAGGGCGTGAATAAAATCAAGGAGACTACTTAGGAAGAAAGATAATGTTGGTGTGGATAAGGATTATACTAGTGAGACTTGATCAGATTCTGAATATATTTTGAAGATAAGGAACACACGATTTGCTAACAGATTAGATATGGAATATGAGAACAAGGGAGTTATGGATGTGTAGGGACCCACTTGGACCCCCAAAATTGTTATGAAGATCATTTTAAACTAGGGATGAGATTCAAAAGATGCAGAAAGAAGCTTTATCTGACCTTCTCCTATCTGACTGAAGGTGAAAACATCTGTTATAAATCCCCTCTTCTGGGCCACCTCACTCCCAGGAAGAAGGAAAGTGAAACTGCAAAAAATACTCTCACGTTTTTCTTGCCAGAAAGGCCACTGGCACCTGCCTAAATTACCAGCCACAAACTCTCTTATCTCTCCTTTGTTCCTCAAAAGTCCTATTTGACTTTCCTAAAGAAAACATTTCTTCTTATAAAAGCCTTTCCTACCCTACTCTTTTTTATAAATTAGGTATTTAAACCTCTATCTCTAATTTGTTAGTGAGCTACTTGTTTTGTGCAGTTTCATATGCATATGATTCAACTTTGACTTTTCTCTTGTTAATCTGTCTATTGTCAGTTAAATTTGGGGGCCCCCAACTATTGTACCAAAGTCAGTAGAGGAAAAGTTTTTCCTCCCATTGAATTCCAAGGTTATTTTTCTGAACAGCTGGGAGGATAGTGTTGCCATCTATAGAGATAAGGAAACCTTAAGGTAAGTGGGTTGTGTGTAAGAGGTCAAAAGCTCAGGTAAATTTTAGATGTTTATTAGATAGCCTAGTTTTTAAAAAGGCAGGTAAATAGTTAGAAATGAATGTTTGGAGTGTAGGAGAGAAATCAGGCTGGAGATATTAATTTAGGAGTCATTTCTATGGTATAGAAAAACTGGGACCTTTCAGAAGATATATAAAACTGTAGAGCTGAGACCATCAAGGGAGTGAGGTTAAATAGAGAAGTAGACCAAAGACTAAATCCTAAGGCCCTCTAGTGATTATTAGTAGGATTAATGAGAAGAAACCAGTGAAAAACTTTACACAAGAGAGTAGAAGGGAGGTTACCAGAGCCTAAGGGGGTTGGGGAGATGTTAGACAAAGGATAAAAAATTACAATTAGAGACTTAGTTAGGAGGAATAAGTTCCAGAGATCTATTTTACAGCATGGTTATTATAGTTTATGACAACATATTGTATTCTTAAAAAATGCTAAAAGTGTGGATGTTCATTGTTCTCACCACAAAGTGATGACTGTATGAGGTAATGCATATGTAAATTAACTAGTTAGCCATTCCACAATGAATATATACTTTAAAACATCATTTTACGCAATAAATACAATCTTATCTGTCAATTTAAAAATAAATTAATTTAATTAAATAAACCAGCAAAGAAGAATGGACAATGAGGTAGGAAGATGCATTTCTGAAGCCAAGTAAACAAAATAATTAACGCAGGAAGGAGTAATTGTTATTAAATGCTGCTGATGGGTCAAGCAAAATGAAAACTAAAAATTAATCATTTAATTTAACAATGTGGTGGCGTGAAAGGCACTGTTTCAATGGTAAGAAAAAGCCTATAGTTTTCCAATGAAACTGGTTCAATTGTCCCACAAGAACTGATGTTTATGACTTCTTTGAATAAATATAGAAATTGATCCTTCTAGTCTTAAAGCTTGAGAAAGATATAATTGTTTTATCTGAGTTTTTTCCTCTGGAAATCAACCATCAGGCCTCCCATATAGGATCAAGGAGCTGAAACTTACCAGATCACTTAACCTGGAAAATGAGATGCCAGAGCCCTCAGCCATCATGATTGCCTAAGTGACCATCTGCTTGCTGTTGACCAACTCTTCTTTCTTATCCTTCCCTAATTCCTGTTTTCCCACAGGATTACATTTCTTCCCTGCTATATAAACCCCTAATTTTAGTCAATCAGGGAAATGCATTTGAGACTCGTCTCCCATCTCCTTGTTGCAGCACCTGAATAAAGCCTTCCTTTCTGGCAATATACACTGTCCCAGTGATTGGTTTCTGTGCAGTGAGTAGCAGGCTCTATACCGAACCACAGGTGTTTTGGCAACACAGGAAAGAATGGGAGGAGAAGAAGTTCAAAGGAAGAGCTGACAACTCTTTCAAAGAATTTTGGTTTAAAAGAGAGCAGAGAGATGGCACAGTACCTTAAGGGGAATGTAGGGTCAAGAAAAGCATGTTTACTGACTGTAATGCTCCTTAAAAATGAAAATGAATGGAAGACAAAGAAGAGAATTGCTGCAGCTATGCTCTTGAGTTGGTAAACAAGATGGGGCTAGTGTATTGCTAGACAGAAAAATTAAGAGTTAACAACAGGCAGGAAGGAAGAGAACATGGGTACACATGCTGGTTGGTATATAGATGTGGTGGCGCAGCTGAAGAAACTCAATTCTGATTACTTCAATTTTCTTAGTGAAAAAAGATAGCAATGCCATTAGATGAACGTGAGGAGGAGGAAGAGGAACATGGGACTGAAGTCCAGAGACTGAGAGACTGAATGAACTAAGGGAAAGACAGCACGATTTCCAGAATCTAATGAATTTGGCAGTCACGTATTCAAAGTGAGCATCAGCATGGTGGCATGTTTCTCTTGGGACATGTTCAACTTCGGAACAAAAGTTATAAATTTACTAATCTTCTCTAATTCTACACGAGAAAAAATTTTTATGTGGTGGGACACAGGAGATTCAAACTCCAATACTGGTTTCCTCCCTTAAAATCTTGCCTAGTACACTGAAATCACTAATTAGGCATTTTAAAAAGCTCTTCCTGAATTTTTGCAGTGTGCGGAGTTGTTTTACTTCAGTTCATTTATTTAAGTCTTTTTCTTATAAGTTGCAGACGTTTCTCAAATGCCTGGTTAACCTTGATTGCAAATTCATATTTTAGAATGAAGCAACAGATTATGCACTGGATCAGCTACTTAGGAACAATGCCGTGGCTTGGGTGGGACTTTCCTACAACTAGTCTTGCTTTTGAGTGAGTGGCATCAGTGGCAGACGCTATGCTGGAATGAGCAGTGTTTCATTCTAGAACAGCAGTTCTTTTTTGTTTTTGACACCGAGTTTCACTCTTGTTGCCCAGGCTGGACTGCAATGGTGCAATGTTGGCTCACTGCAACCTATGCTTCCCGGGTTCAAGCAATTCTCCTGCCTCAGCCTCCCGAGTAGCTGGGATTACAGGCACCTGCCACCACGCCCAGCTAATTTTGTATTTTTTAGTAGAGATGGGGTTTCTCCGTATGGTCAGGCTGGTCTCAAATTCCCGACCTCAGGTGATCTGCCCGCCTCGGCCTCCCAAAGTGCTGGGATTACAGGTGTGAGCCACCGTGCCCGGACAGAGCAGCAGTTCTTAATCCTGGCTGCACACTAGGATTACTTGGGGAGCTTTAAATAACTATCGATGCAGGCTTTTCTCCTCAGAGGCTCTGATTCAGGTGCTCTCTTCTACATAAGAATGCATATTAGGACCGGGCGTGGTGGCTCACGCCTGTAATCCCAGCTCTTTGGGAGGCCAAGGCGGGTGGATCACAAGGTCAGGAGATCCAGACCATCCTGGCTAATACAGTGAAACCCCATCTCTACTAAAAATACAAACAATTAGCCAGGCGTGGTGGCGGGTGCCTGTAGTCCCAGCTACTCAGGAGGCTGAGGCAGGAGAATGGCGTGAACCCAGGAGGCGGAGCTTGCAGTGAGCCGAGATCGTGCCACTGTACTCCAGCCTGGGTGACAGAGAGAGACTGCATCTCAAAAGAAAAAAAAAAAAAAAAAGAATGCATATTAGAATGCAAATAAGTGTGATGAAACTACAGGTGTAGCTTCAAATCGTTTCAAATATTAATAGTAAACATCCCAACACTCCTCATGATTCAATGTTTTAGGCCGGGGATGTGTGTGTTACACAGTATTTGAGAGCTGCTTTTATCTTTCCCAAACCATTCTTCAGAAATTACTTGTTCTGATCTTTCAGGAAAAAAAAAAAAAATCAAAACTTCACAACAAAGTAAAAAGATAAACATCTGACCTTATAATAGCATATTAGAACATTTTCAATTGACCCCACTGAAAGTTATTGACACTCTCGGGAAATGTACTTTTTCTGATCATCAAGGCCCAGATGTTCTATGACACCTTAAATTGTAGGACACTGAAGGATGGAATGATTGTTTTTTTCTGTCTAATGGAGAATATAATATCAAAAATTATAATTTTATTGCCTGGTAGGATGGTGAACAGTTTTGTACATAACCCTGCAAATTTATTTCAACATCTTTGTCCTCAGTAATTATGTAAGTCCATATTTCTCAAATGCTTCTGAAGCTAGCTCTGTTACTTTTCTAGTTTCTCCATTCATAAACTGAATAAAACTTTGACATCCACTCATTACATATTTGTGTAAGAATTATATTATTAATAATTTGAGATACATGTTTTAAGGTTTTGGTAATTTTTTATAGATGGGATTACCACATAAAGAACCACTGGAACAGAGATCAATCCTCAGTCAATGACGATCCCCACAGCACCTTTAGGATCTTTTAAGCATTCCTGATCTCCCTCTTCCAGGGCTACTGACACCAACTGTTGTGTTTTGAGTTGAGAAAAACAAGTGGGGCATATTTTCAGAGATCACACATGACAAAGTTTTAGGCAATTTTGGATTTTTAAAATTGGACACTTTTTACATGCCATTACTGTCTGCCAGTTAGAAACTCATGGGGACCTGGTGATTATCTTTCAAGAAGTCTAAAAGTCCTGTTTTAGGTGCAAGAGGTGCTCTGCAGATGAGTCTGGAAGACCTCCACAGCTACCAGGCTTTCATTTTAAAAACTGAAGACTTGAGCACAATGTCCTAGCTTTGTTACCAGTGTTTGAGTCTAAAAGTCTGGAAAATGTCAAACATGAGGTAAAGTATTAGATTGGCAGACATCTAGGGGTGTTTCTTTTGTTTAAGAAATGCTGTGGAGTTCTGACTGCCAAATTTTAGAGTGGATGAAAGAAAAATTAGTGTCATCTAGTGGTCTGTAACTCTTATGTCTGAAGAATGATTAACACCTGTATTTTCTAAAAAGTGGATTCGTTTGAAAACATGAACAGTCTCAGAATTCTGTTTATTTGTAGAGACTCTTCTTTTTTTTTGTTTGGTCTGGTTTTGCCTGCAGAAGTTATTGACAATGTGTATAGCTGTACTTATATTTATATTTACTTTTTGTGTGTCTATGGCCCTATGAACGAACAAAGTACTTAACTCCTCCTCACAGAGGGAAAGTAATTCACCATTTCCAGTGGTCTACTTGAGTTAGTAGCCCTATGTATCTGGGAATGTCTTCGTGGGGGCCACTTTTGGGGATTAATTGAACATGTGTCTGTCATTTGTCTGTAATACAGGAGAACAATTCAAAAGACAGATTTATAATCAAACAGAAGGAAAATGCAAATAGGTATTATGCTAACAATTAGTCATCATAAAATTGTACTAACAAAAATGCCTTTGAATCAATTTTAATATTTGGTAAGTAAATGCAAAATTATATCTGGATCCATATCATAATTAAACTTATACTCTTAGTCAAGGTAAATCCTTAGACACATCAGACTAGTTTGATAATTTTGATTTAAAAACACATATGGGCCAGGCGCAGTGGCTCATGCCTATAATCTCAGCACTTTGGGAGGCCAAGGCAAGCAGATCACTTGAGGTCAGAAGTTCAAGACCAGCCTGAGCAACATGGCAAAACCCCCATCTCTACTAAAAATACAAAAATTAGCCAGACGTGGTGGCGCACGCCTGTAATCCCAGCTACTCAGGTGGCTGAGTCAAGAGAATCGCTTGAACTCGGGAGGCGAAGTTTGCAGTGAGCCAAGGTTGCATCACTGTACTCCAGCCTGGGCAACTAAGCGAGACTCTGTCTCCATAGATAAATAAATACAATAAAAAATAAATAAAAACACATAATTATCTGTGATTTAAATATACTGTGGAAGATAATATAATCTATGTTAGTTTGTGCCTCTCCAAAAGCAGACTCTGAGTCACAGAATTTGACTGCAAGAAGTTAATTTGGAAGATGATGTCAGGAAACACTGCGAGAGAGTGGGAAATGGGGAGTTCATCTCATTTTCCCACTGAGAGCCAAAGAACCGGTGCTATATATTCACCAACTCCCTTCACTCTTGGTTGAATGATGCCCTGAAGTATTAACTTCTCAGAACATCTGGCTGATCCCACAAACAAACTGAACATGCTCCAGTAACTAGAAAATAATCCCAGGCACAGAGATACAAAATGCTGTCTGCAAGTACAGTAACTTTCTGTGGTGACCTCCAAGATAGGACAAGGTGATAAATGAGGGGTACCAAAGCATCTGCTTATATAAGCTAATACTTAATTATTTTGGAGACTGAGTTTGTCTTTTTCATAGAAATTCTAATCAATTTAAACTTTCTAAATATTTCAACACTGCTTTTCATGACAGATAAGTGAATATTGCTTACACAATATATTGAATTATAATTACTGTGTTTCTAATCAATTATTGGTTTTCATGAACTTCAGACAATTTCTGCTTTCATTGTTGGTATAAATTTGTATATATTATCACTTGGACAAAGTATTAATATCAGTGATGTATATGTTGGTCTACTGTACCAACTTAAATATAATTTTCAAGTCCATCAAATGACTTTAAGACCCAAAGCTATTATGTTTACTTACTTAATAAGAAAATTTTGTGACTTAATAAAAAAAATTTTGTGACATGTAAACATTTTAAATAAATTAAAATTTATATGGATAGAGATAGCAAAGGTCATCATGTAAAGTTTTTACTTATTTATACCTGTTTATATTTGCTCTTTGTAAAGCTCCAATTTAGATGAAAAACCGAATGCTGTATGCTTCCCTTATAAGGTTACTTATGAGGTTAAGTATATTTTGAGGTTAAAGATTGAAAAATTCAAATAATATTGTCACCTAATTATATTTGTGTGTATGTATGATACATACATTTATACTAATAAGCAAAAGTAGCTTATGTATAGCAAAGAGGAAAAAACTGACAGTTCACAATTGATCTTGGAGTGTTCAGTCAACTCTTAATAAATAATAGTAAACAGTGTTTTCTTCTTGACCTTCTCTGTAATAAACCCATATGGCAGAAATTCTTTATCTTGCCAGAAGAATCTCATTGGATAAACTGTTTCCCATCATTAAACATGATATTGGCTGTTAGTTTTTCATGGATGTCCTCTCTCTGTTTGAAGGGGTTCCTACTATTTCTATTTTGGTGAGAGATTTTACCTGGAGTGCGGCTTTTAAATTTTGTCAAATAATTTATTTGCACTTGTTGAAGTAATGTGTATTTTAAATTTTTATCGTCTGAAAATGCAAATCAAAACTACAATGATGTATTGTGACACTTCAGTTAAAATGGCTTATATCAAAAAGACAGGCAATAAAAATGGTAGTGATAATGTGGAGAAAAGGGAACCCTCATACACTTTTCACGAAAATGTAAATTAGTAAAACCACTATGGGGAACAGTTTGGAGTTTCTTCGAAAACCTAAAGCTACCACATGGTTCAGCAATCCCACCGTTGGGCACACATACAAAAGAAAGGAAATTAGTGTATCAAAGAGATATCTGCACTCCCATGTTGTTGTAGCACTACTCACAATAGCTAAAATTTGGAAGCAACCTAAATGTCCATCAACAGGTGAATAGATAAAGAAAATGTGGCACATATACACACAATTGAGTTCTATTCAGCCATGAAAAAAGAATGAGATCCAGTCATTTGCAACAACATGGATAGAACTGGAGATGATTATGTTAAGTGAAATAAGCCAGGCAGAGGAAGACAAATGTCATATGTTCTCACTTACTTGTGGAATCTGAAAATCAAAACAATTGAACTCATGGACATAGAGAGTAGAAGGATGGTTACGAGCAGATGGGAAGGATAGTGAGGGGCTAAGTGGGGAGGTGGTTAATAGAAACAAAAAAAAATGAAAAGAATGAATAAGATCTACTATTTGATAGCACTACAGGGTGAGTATAGTCAATAATGACTTAATTGTCATTTAAAATAACTAAAAGAGTGTAACTGGATTGCTTGTAACTCAAAGGATAAATGCTTGAGGGGATCCATACCCTATTCTCCATGATGTGATTATTTCACATTGCATGCCCGTATCCAAACATCTGATGTACCCTATAAATATACTACACATCCACAAAAATTACTAATAAAAAATAAAATAAAATGTTATTCCCTGAGTATGATGAATTACAGTGATTGTTTTTAAATGTTAAACCAACCTTGAATTTTTGGAATTAAACCCTACTTGGTCATGATTCATCACCCTTTTTATGTATTGCTATCTATTTGTTCATACTTTGTTGAAAATTTTTGTTTCTGTATTCATGAGGGATATTGGTTTGAAATGTTCTTTTTTAAAAAAATTCTATGTAAGGTTTGGTATTAGAGTTATGTTTGCTTACTAAAAGACTGAGAAGTGATCCTTCTTCTATTTTCTGCTGAAGTTTAAGATTGGTATTATTTCTTCCTTGAATGAGAAAATTCAACAGCAGGGTTATTTTCAATGTTTTTGATACATTTTTTATAAATGACAAATTTCTTTATGAATTTACAAACTCAATTGATATGAGGATATTCAGGTTCTTTGTTTCTGAAGTTGTTAATTTTTCTTAATTGTCTTTTTCAAAAATGTTGGTTATTTTGCCAAAGTTATCAAATTTTTGCCATAAAGTTGCTCATATTATTCTATTATCTTTTTAATATCTGAAAGATCTGTAAACAAAAAATAAATTCCTAAGGTCCCCCAACCATTTGAATGGGCTTCCTCCTCAGCCAGAGCAGTCTTAAAATTTCATTTCACCTGAAAGACTGGTTCAGGCCATGACATGAACTGGGGGGTTGGACATGCCTCATTATAGCTCTCTGCCATTAACATCAACACAGACTTTAAGTCTGATAAAAAACATTTTACAATCTGTTCTCTCTGAAGCCTATTACCTGAAGGTTTCCTCTGCAATTAAGAACTTTGGTCTCCCCAGTCCTTTATCTTATCACAGACATTCCTTTCTGTTGACCACAGGTCTTTAGATAAACTCAACCAATCGTCAACCAGAAAATTTGTAAATATACCTATAAGCTGGAAGCCCCTACCACTTCGAGTTGTCTTGCCTTTTTGGAACAAACCAATGTGTTTCTTAAATGTATTTGATTGATGTCTCATGCCTTTCTGAAATGTATAAAACCAACCTGCACGCTGACCACCTTGGGCACATGTTCTCAGGACCTCCCAAGACCTGTATCACAGGCCATGGTCACTTCTATTTGGCTCAGAATAAATCTCTTCAAATATTTTACAGAGTTTGACTCTTTTTGTTGACAGATCTATGGTGATAACCACTTACTTTGTTTTGGATATTGGTGATTTGTGTTTTCTCACATTTTTCCATGATCAGTCTAGCTAGGAGTTTGCCCATTTTGTTGACATTTTCAAATAACCAGCTCTTGGCTGTGTCAATTGTTAAATTATCTTTATGCTTTATATTATATTATTTTTAGCTCTTGTCATTACTATTGGTTTTCCTGCCTTTTTTTCTTTTACTTTACTCATATATATTTAATTTTTAATATCCTTAAATTTTTAATTTTTGTGGGTACACAGTAGGTGTACATATTTATGGGGTACATGAGATGTTTTGATATAGACATACAATGTGAAATAATAATACATTATGATGAATGGGGTATCTACCCCCTCAAACATGTACCCTTTGGGTTATAAACAATTCAGTTACACTTTTTTAGTTACTTTTAAATGTACAATTAAATTATTATTGACTAGAGTTACTCTGTTGTGCTATCAAATAGTAGGTCTTATTCATTCTTTTTAACTGTTTTTTTTTTTTGTATCCATTAACCATCCCCACTTACCTCATCCACTACCCTTCCGAGCCTCTGGTAACAATACTTCTACTCTCTATGTCCATGAGTTCAATTACTCATTGAATTTTTAATTTTTGGATTCCACACATAAGTAAGAACACATGATGTTTATCTTAGTGTTTGGTTTATTTTACTTCACATAAGGGAAATATGCTCATATTTTTTCAATCATATTTCAGTGTTCATGATTTCCCCACTATATTAAGGTAGAAGCTTAGGTCACCAATTTTTTTTTTTTTTCAAATATGAGTATTTAAAGCTGTAAGCTTTCCTCTAAGCACTGTTTATTCTATGCCTCACAACTTTGATATGCTGTGTTTTTATTATCTTTTTGTTCAAAATATTTTCTAATTTCCTTCGCCATTTTATTTTTGCCCATAAATTACTTAGAAAGATGTTGTTTAATTTCCACATATCTTGATATTATTGACCTATCTTTTGATTCAGTTTTGGAGAGAAAATATATTGGGCATAATTTCTATTTTTAAAAAATTTTTTGAAATTTGTTTTATGGCCCTGTATATTGTCTGTCTTAGTGAATATACCATGTGCACATGAAAGAAACGTGTATTCCACTATGTGGAAGGTTGGATCAGAGCCATTGGTGTTATCATTTAGATATTCCATATATTTACTGATATTTTGTCTAGTTGTTCCATTAATTGCTGAGAGAGATACAAAAATCCCTAATATTTGTGGAAATTTTGAATACTCTTTGTAATTCTGTCAATTTTTGCTGTATATATTTGAGGCTCTAATGTTATTAAGCACATACCTACTTTTTATTGTTGTGTCTTCTTGATTAATTGTCCTCATTATCATTATGAAATGTTCCTCCTTTTCTCTGGTAGTACTCTCTTTCTCATAAACTCTATTTTACCTTATATTAAAAAGCCTCTCAAATGTTCTATGCTTATTGCTTATATAGCATGCTTTTTTTTCATATGTTTACTGTAATCATAGCAGTGTTTCATAGTGTCTTACTTATTGGAAGCATGTAACTGATTTTTATTTTTTAATCCTTTCTGAAAATCCCTACAATTGAAAAAAAAAAATCGAAATATAATTCACATGTCAGGAGTCTCTCAACCTATTCTGGTTCAGGGACTGCGTGATTTGCAAATTGTTTTTTGCTCAAGTCAACGCTGTTAAATTTGTCTAAGGTTTGTCTTTTAACAGATGTTGTTCAAAGTGGGATCTGAAGTAGAGCTTATAGCTACCCCCAAGGAGCACTTAGTGAGCATGGTACCTAGAGGACTCACTTTGTCCACTGCTCTCTTTCAGCAATTAGCGATCATGGGTAAGTTCTCTCTGAGATTCTGAAGCTGCATGGATTTTCATTTTGAGCTATCCAAGTTTGGGCAAATGCGTGATCTAAACTGGGTGCAGAAGTCATGACAGAAACTGGACTGGGGCAAGGATCAGATTGGAACTGTTAATTAACTGGCTTGGATCCAGCTGGAGGACTCAGATGTCTGACTGAATCAGACAGAAACTATAATTAAGTGGTAATACTTAAGAAGGTGCAAACTTCAGCTCTCATAAATTAGTAGGGATTTTCATGTCCCATATCTTTTGTCTTTTTTAATTCTGCACTTAGGTAGGAAAAAAAAACCACTGGTTAAGTTGCCCAAGGGGAGTTGAGAGCCAAATCCAAGAATCAATGTAAAAACCAGAACCTTAATTTCTGAAGAAATGAGTAATTTACCTTCTAGCCATGCCTATCTGTACATGCATAAGTATTAGGCCCCAGGAACAGCTAACACAGAAATCTCAAAATCCTACTAAAGGTAATCTAAAATTACAAAAGAACGTTCCAAATGAACAACACTGCACTTTAAAAATTGCATTGAAAAATGAGGGCTCTTTAATTAGTCTCATCTAGTGATGACTATTGATGTGCAAAAGCTTCTAAAAAGATTTCAATGTTTCTATTCTCACTTTTAAAGGACTATATAAAAGGCAAAAAAAAGTTAAGTAATGAATTGATAAGAAAAATTAAGTCTGTTAACGTTTTGGCTTATTTATCTCACTCCAAAGGTGAAAAGAAAGCTATCCTGGATAAAGTATTTATAAAAGGTGGGCCCTCAGGTAAAGTAGGCTTGCTTCTTTTTCCAATTGTGAAAGGAAAAGAAATATTGGGACTCCAAACTTACTAAGCCAAAGGGAAAAGTTAAGCTGGGAAGTGGGTCATGAAAACCTGCTTCCTATTTTGGCTCCTAAATAAGATTGTCACAAAGACGAAAAGCCACCTCCCTCACATCTGGCCCACAAGTAAACTCCCTGTGGGCACCAAAATCTTCACCCTAAAGTGTTTCTGTTAAAGTTCACCATGGCAATGTAAATTCATAGCTTATCTTCACAGGTGTGGGGACATAGGACAGAACTCAAAGTCATCCCTCTGCGCACCTGTGACAAACGCCTATCTGATTGTTTCCTCTGCCCTGTTGTCTACATTATCTTATGTAAAAATGCAGATTCACTGAACCAGACAAGGGCATGGCTATTTTTTCCTATTCCCCTCTCACATGAAAATTGTGTATTTCTCAATATTCCACCCTTTCCACTTTAAATATTGAAGCTCTCAAAATAATCTTTGGAGAAAGGCATAGACCTGTCTCTCGGGTATGAGTCTTTAACTTTGTGAAATAAACCTCCCAGAATAATTGAGACTTGCCTTGGTCATTTTCCTTTACTGACATCTGGTAACCACGGAGAGATCCTGAGTGAAGGTGGCCCCACCTGCGGCAGCTCTCCTATGAGTGCTGTGTCTCAATTGGGCACTTTATAGCCTGAACCAATAGGATGATTTCCTGAGGTCTGGGACAACCTTCCTCCAGGGATTCCTGACCTCCCAAAAATTTTTAGTTGGGGGTCTCAGGTTTAATTTGCTGTTAAAAAACTTTTTTTTTTTTTTTTCTGGGGAGTTTTTTGCATGGTTTCATCAAGGAAAGTGAACTTGTCTGATTCTGCACAGCAGCAGAGCATATCACTTTGGGCCCCAACACTAGGTAAGAGGGTGAGTTGGGATTCTGTCTTGCAAATTCTCTTTAGTGATTAAAGTTAGTGTCAACAACCTACTGGTCTTAATTTCTCCTTACATTTAGAGCTCCCAGAAATCGTACAATTTGTGTGATCATTGTTCATTTTGCTTAGCTGTTTTGTTTATTTGTTTCTGTCTTGTTGTGCTTTTTTGTTTTGTTTTGTTTTTGTATGTTTCACTCCTTCTCTTATTGGACTTGACCAACTCTAAACCCTCTAGCTTATGAGCATGGAATTTTCCACTTCAAAGAAATAAAAGCACTTTGTTCCTTTGAGCCTTTAGAGGCATTCTCAGATGACTGAGGATCACATGAGGGTGTCTGGGAGAAACACTCCATAAGAAGTACAGAAGCTTTGAGTAGGTTTCCCCCACAGAAGAACACACTCAGGGTCTAATCTCAGCCAGTGGGTACATATAAGGAGCTGACCCCTCCTGCACCTTGAGCCCCTGACATACTATGCCAGGCAGGCACAACATGGGCAGACCAAACCTTTCCAGGGAGTAATGGCCCTGAAAAGCTAGATCTTCAAACAGCACATTTTATGTCTGACATACTCCCCAAGTTGGTCAAATCTGAAGGAGAACTTTAAATTATGGGAAATGAGGCCCCAAAGTTGGCTAAAACTTCCAGAGCTGAGGAACATATAGTTCCACCTTTAGAAACTCTGGCCTGGATTATGCAAAATACTCATGGTGAATTGTCATGCAAATATTCAATCAAGTGGACCAGTATACACAAAAGGATTCTAAGTTACAACAACCTAGATGGGGATCTTTTGATATGCCCAAATTAGTGACCTAGGATAGAAAATGCAGGCATAAAAACTAAACAATCAGAATGGGAAAGCTACTTAAAATGGCACCTAGAGAGTAGCAACAAGGGGGAAGATGGTCTCATCTCATTATAGGAGGTCAACAAATAACTTAGAAACGTTAACCAAGAACTCTCTAATGTTTTATCTTTGTATCACTCCATCTTCACACTGCTATAAGGACATACCCAAGACAGGGTAATTTATAAAGGAAAGAGGCTTAACTGACTCATAGTTCCACAGGACTGGGGGAGGCCTCAGGAAACTTACAATCATGGCAGAAGGGGAAGCAAACACGTCCTTCTTTACATAGAAGCATCAAGGAGAAGTGCAGAACAAAGCAGGGTGTGGGGAAGCCCCTTATAAAACCATTAGAACTCGTGAGAACTCACTCACTATTACAAGAACAGCATGGAGGTAACCACTCCTACGATTCAATTACCTCTCACCAGGTCCTTCCTATGACATGTGGGGATTATTGGAACTACAGTTTGAGACGAGATTTGCGTGGAGACACAGCCAAACCATATCATTTTGCCCCTGGCCCCTCCCAAATCCCATGTCCTCACATTTCAAAACACAATTATGCCCTTCCAACAGTCTCAGGTTCATTCCAGCATTAACTCAAAATTTCAAATCCAAAAGTCTCATCCAAGACAAGGAAAGTCCCTACTGCCTATGAGCCTGTAAAATCAAAAGCAAGTCAATTACTTCCTAGAAACAATGGAGGTACAGGTATTGGGTAAATACACCCATTCCAAATGGGAGAAATTGGCCAAAACAAAGAGGCTAGAGGCCCCATGCAAACCCAAAATCTAATAAGGCAGTCATTAAACCTTAAAGATCCAAAATGATTTCCTTTGACTCCATGTCTCACATCCAGATCACAATGATGCAAGAGGTGGCCTCCCACAGCATTGGGCAGCTCCACCCCTGTGGCTTTGCAGGGTACATCCCCCCACCCAAATGCTTTCACAGTCTGACATCAAGTGTCTGTAAATTTTCCAGGTGTACAATGCAAGCTGTCGGTGGATCTACAATTCTGGGTTCTGGAGGATGGTGGCCCTCTTCTCACAGCTCCACTAGGCAGTGTTCCAGTGGGGACTCTGTGTGGGGGCTTCAACCTCACATTTCCTTTCTGCACTGCCCTAGCAGATGTTCTCCATGAGGGCCATGCCTCTGCAGCAAACTTCTGCCTGGGCAACCTGCCATTTCCATACATCCTCTGAAATCTAGGTGGAGGTTTCTAAACCTTCATTCTTGACTTCTGTGTACCTGCAGGCTCCACACCACATGGAAGCTGCCATGGCTTGGGGCTTGCACCCTCTGAAGCCATGGCCTGAGCTGTACATTGGCCCCCCCTTAGCCACAGCTTGAGCTGAAGCAGCTGGGACACAGGACACCATGTAGTGAGACCGCACAGAGCAGGAGGGCCCTGGGCCCTGCTCCCAAAACCATTTTTTCCTTCTAGGCCTCTGGGCCTGTGATGGGAGAAGCTGCTGCGAAGGTCTCTGACATGCCCTGGAGATATTCTCCCCATTGTCTTGGCGATTAACAGTTGCCTCCTTGTTACTTATGCAGATTTCTGCAGCCTGTTTGAATTTCTCCCCAGAAAATGGGTTTTTGTGTTCTATCACATTGTCAGCCTGCAAATTTTCCAAACTTTTATGCTCGGCTTTCCTTTTAAACATAAGTTACAGTTTCAGATCATCTCTCTAAAGTTGAAAGTTCCACAGATCTCTAGGACAGGGGCAAAATGCTACCAGTCTCTGCTAAGGAATAACAAGAATAATCACCTTTGTTTCAGTTCCAGGAAGTTCCTCATCTCCATCTGAGACCACCTCAGCCTGGACTTCATTGTCCATATCACTCAGCATTTTGGTCAGAGCCATTCAACAAATCTCTAGAAGTTCCAAACTTTCCCACATCTTCCTGTCTTCTGAGACCTCCAAGTCTCTAGGAAGTTCCAAACTTTCCCACATTTTCCTAAGTTCTTCTGAGTCCTCCAAATGGTTTCACCTTCTGCCTATTACTCAGTTCCAAAGTCACTTCTACATTTTCAGGTATCTTTACAGCAGCACACCACTCTCTGTGGTACCAATTTACTGTATTAGCCCATTCTCGTGTTGCTGTAAGAATATACCCGAGACTGGGTAATTTATAAAGAAAAGAGATGTAATTGACTCACAGTTCTACAGGGCTTGGGAAGCCTCAGGAAACTTATAATCATGGTGGAAGGGAAAGCAAATACATCCTTCTTCACATGGCAGCAGCAAGGAGAACTGCAGTACGAAGTTGGGGGAAAGACCCTTAAAAAACCATCATATTTGTGAGATCTCACTCACTATCATGAGAACAGCATGGAGGTAACCACCCCCACGATTCAATGACCTCCCACTGAGTACCTCCTACTACACCTGGATATTATGGGATGTATAGTTCAAGATGAGATATGGGTGGGGACACAGCCAAACCACACCAATCTCTCTTAAAGAAATCCTCAGAATTCCTTACTTTTTCCCTGGTACCTTCCCGACTTCAGTTTACACCCACACTTTACCCTGATCTCTCTGAGCTTCTTGGACCAGCTCTGTTTCTTCCTTCTTCTGCATGTTTCGATCTACCATCTTCCCTTCCTTGTCTGACGCTCACTAAACAGAAGGCAGCAGAGAGTCTAACTTCCAAGATCCTACCTCCTGCTAATTCCCTGGTATCCCCAGTGGCAGCCTCTCATCTGGAAGATGCAGAGAAGGGGACCCTGCAGGGAAATCTCCCATGATCACCCTGTTTCTAGAACAACTGGTGAAAGGTAAGGGAACCCTGGCGATTGTCTATCAACCTTGTTCAAAGGATGAGTTTTGGGACATAGTTAAATAATTTCCTGAGCCCCATAAAGATGCAATTGAGCTGCCCATGAATTTGAGCTGATTATCAGAACCTATGACCCAGGTCTTTCTGACCTTTACCAGCTGGTTCACATGTTGGTCTCAGAAGCTAAAGCTAAGGAATATCTGGAAAAAGCACAGTGGCCAGACCCTTTAGCAGACTTGACCCCTGAAGACCCAACACAGCCACAACAACCAGCTCCCCAAATTCCAAAAGACAGGCGTAAAGATGCACAGAAATGAGCTACTGCTGTGTTAAATATCATTCCCTCAGTGTTCCAAACGGTTGTGGATTGTAATAAAATCCAGCAAATGCTGCCAGAACCCAAATGAATCAGCTTTACATTATGTTATACGTTTTGATATAACTTAGAGACAATATTTGAGATGCCAGCTGATTGCTTTGAAAATAATAAAGATACATTATTAAATACTAGTTTTTAAAATGGACTAAATCATGATTTAGTCACCCTTGTCAAATGCCACATGACAAATTGGGCCACAGCAGGACCTAATAAACTAGTAAACTTAACTGACCAATTATCCTGCACTATGTTAAAATAGGAAAAACAAAAGACTGCCTGAGTTATGCATTTATAGTTAAGCAATTAATTTCTCAAACCTTTCTCCTCAGAAAAATGTTAAGCCCCCTTGGTCTGAGGATTCTTCCCTCCTAGTGTTTTACTAATGTAAATGACTGGGACACCTTAAAAGGGACTGACTTAGGCTGAAACAGAAGCAACAGCAGGAAGGTGCAATTCAGAAAGACTAGGAGGGCTCTAAGGAAGTTAAAAGGTTTCACCTCTCCAAATATACTACCCTGAAAAACAAATTGGGAGAGATTAATATAATAAACCATGAGCTTTCAACTGCCTTAAATGACACAGGAACAACTATATCTGTTATAAATCCCACCTTATTTAGAAACCCCATTCCTTGGAATAATGAAAAGATCAAAATGGCGGGTGTTTTTAATAAAACTACCTCATCTTTCAAATCCAAACCTATACCTTACCATTTCATCAGATTTATTTTTCCTCTGAAGGCTCTAAACGTGACACACTCAGTAGGTTCCATGTATTCCTAATATGCCCCAGGGCCCCCGTCAATTTTGTGAGCTGTGATCTCCTCATTATCCATAATGCTCATACCTCTTTTTCATCAAAAGTGAACTTTTTTTAGAATTGGAACAAGAAGATCAAAAAAAAAAAAAAAACAACCAAATTAAAATCATCCTGGTAATGTACCACAATTTAGTCCTAGCAATGTTAAAACATCACCTTGTGACTTGGAAAGTAAAATGGAGACAGAAAAGAAAATATTAGAGGAGAAGAGAGAACATTGGAATAAAAAGCAGGGAATGGTGAAACTCCTTTTAGCCTCCCCAATCTTCCTGGTAACCCCAGAAGCAGAGCATTTGCTCACGGGTATCCCCTCTCACTTATGGTCCCAGGCAAATACAGACATAGGGAAAATATTCTCAGCCACTCCAATAAAGATTGAAATAAATGCAAGGAAACCCCTATTTGACCATAAACAATATCCTCGATGACAGAAAGTCATCAATGAAATTGCCACTATCATACAAGATTATCTCAAAAAGGGGCTCATTATTCCCTGTACTAGCCCCTGCAACAGCCCTATATTCTCTGTAATACGAAAAAAGAAACAAACAAAAAAGGAGAGGATGAAAATTTGTACAGGACTTGAGGCCAATAAACAATATTATAATTCCCTGACACCCGGTAGTCCCCAACCCACATATCCTTCTATTAGCTATACTTACTATCAGCCAGTATTTCTCAGAAAATCAGTATAGCCCATATTATTCTGAAGTCCATACATCAGTAGGCAGGTATGAAAGTGGCATGTGTATGTTAATAGCTTGCTGTTATTCTCTTCTAAAGTTTAAGTTGTCTAGCTTCAGTTCCCATGGCTTTAAGAGAGCACAGCTTAAATTTTAGTAGTTTTGAATCAGGAAAAATGGGGGCAGGGCAAAGAAAGAAAAAAGAAAAAAATGAAAACATTATTTTGGAAACTTGTAGCCAGAAAAAATTTTAGAATTATTTCCAAGCCATAGAAAATAATAAAAATTGGAAAACATTAGATAACACTAGAACAACAGATGTACTATAGTTTATTTTGAAATGTAATTTCACTCTCTCCAGTAATTTTTTTTACTAGAGATGAATCAAAAAACAAGTTCAATTGCAAAATAAGTTTTAGTCTTATTATACTTGGATGGATAATTTGCATAAAGTCAGCAAAAATAATTATTTGCCACATAGGTACCTCCTTTGAAAAAAATAGCTTTGCTGGAAATTTATTCTTTCAGGAATCTCAAGTTTGACTTTAATGCCTTAAG